>NC_041386.1:709676002-709677522 GCF_002162155.2 Triticum dicoccoides | reverse complement strand
TCAATCCAGAGGCAGTATCAATTGGCTTCAGTTAGCAGTAGTAGCGAAGGAATCGCTCGATCGCTCGGGTTCAGTAACACGTAGACTGCAGTGCAATCGTTTGGGTTCAGTTAGGCGACGCCTCGCTCGGGTTCAGTTAGGGCCCAACGCCTCGCACCCACGCGCGTACGGTACGAGAGAAATGCGCATCGCTCGGCCCCCGACCACCCACCGTAACCGGGAACTCCCCGATATTTTCATGCCCTTGCTTCTACCACGGTTTTTCCGTCATGGACGGCCCAAAGAATGTCATACAGCTGTGTCTCCGGCCCGCCCAGGACAAAAAGCCCATTTTATGTCATGATTTTTTTCCATAGAAGTAGGAGCCCACCACATCTATGATGATACCTAGTTTTGTCACAATTATTATCATAGAAGTGTCATAAGTATGACAGGAAAAAAATTCGTTTGGCCCAAAATGTCCCGGATGTGTCTTTTTTTTTGCAGTGTGCGCTACCATGAACGTTATCGCGAATAACGAGCCATGGGTACACGCTAAGCATGTGACACAATGGTTCTTCATAACCGGCCCGTTTAATCCCAGCCATGTTGTCGTGAGGAGAGGCAAAAGGAACATCATTGGAATGGATGGAGTCGCCAATGAGGAAGACTATGATCAGTGCGGCAACCCAATGAGGGAAGATGACGATGACGATGAAGTATATCTCAAAAGAAGAATCAATACTATATTACCGAAGAAAGGTCGTACTCCATGGAAAAGGAAAAGTCACAATGAGGGGCTCAATTATTCCTCAACGAACAAGAAGGGAGAGAAGCTCACTCAAAAATGAAAACGTCAACACTGAGGAACTGTACGTTATCGGTCAAATGATGTAATATATATGTTCCCATTTTGTGTACACACTTGGCCATTATGCATTGGTCAAATGATGTAATATATATGTTCCCATTTTGTATACATACTTAACTGTCAAATCATGCAATATATATCGCCTTAGTTATATACATTGTATCACCTTCCCTTCGTTCACTGCTTTCAGAAAAATGATAAAATTAAAAGAAAAGGGAGAGAAAATAAAGGAAAAGAAAATAGAAGAAGCAAATAGGAAGACTGCTACAGGTAATAGCAGTAGCACTTTCTACAGGAAAACGCTATCGCAATCTGTAATAGCAGTAGGGCTTTCTGAAATAAACACTATAGCTATCAAAATTTGCAGTAGTGCATTCTTCGCTAAAGCGCTATAGCTAACTTAGCTATAGCATGCTTGGCCGGAATGTGCTACTTCTATCTCGACATAACCCCCTAAATCCTCACTCCCTCTGCTTCTTTACGCCTCTGCTCTTCCCCCAAATCCCCCTCTCTCTTCCCCCGTGTCGTCGCCGCCGGAGCCCTCGACCCCGGCGCTCACCGCTCGACCCTGGCGCTCTGCCCCGTCCCGGCACTCGCCCCCGTCCCCGCGCTCGGCGCCGTCCCTGCGCTCGCCCCCGACCGAGCGCTCGCCCCCGTCTCCCCCGACCCC
>NC_041386.1:709610477-709675813 GCF_002162155.2 Triticum dicoccoides | reverse complement strand
CGCCTCGCCTCGCTGCAGCGCTGTCTCCCCCGACCCCATCTCTCTCTCCTCTCTGTAAGCCCTCTGCCCTCCCCTCTTCTCTGCTATTTAGTGCTAATTAGTATGAAATAGTATGAACCCTAGGCTATTTTTTAGTGTAACAAAAAAATAGAATTGATTATATAGGTTTCTTGCATTTTTTAGTTAAAGCAATTGTTGTCATTTAAATTTTATAGTGCTAGTTAGTTAATTAGAATTAGTATGAAACCTAGGACAGATTAGTTAAAACAATTGTTGCGATTTAAAGTTTTTAGTTAAAGAAATTGTTGCTATTTTAAAAAATAGAATTTGAAGTGGACAAATTGGTTCTATATTTAAAAAAACATGACTTCTTGCATTTTTCTTCAAGTTCTATATTTTTCTTCCTTTTATATGCGAATTTGAAGTGGACATGTGATATGTGGACATGCGATATGTGGACATGTCATATTTGGAATTTGGACATGTCATTTGGACATGTGATGTGCAGGGCAAATGATCTGAGTGGCCTATGTTTCGCCGGAATGTTGATTCATTTCCGTTCTGGTGAATTTCAAGCGCTCAATATGTCCACTTTTTAGCAAAGGTCATGCCAAAATTTTCTATGAATTTTGGCATGACTTGTGCTAAAAAGAAGGGATGTCGAGTGCCGTTAAACATAGATCTTTTTTTATGTCACTTCTCAATTTTTTTATAATTTTAGAATTAAACAAGGAGACTTAATCATAGGAAACATATCAAACGATGAAGAAACCGGGCCTTCTGACCAAGATGCAGACGACATGGATTATGAGGGTGAACAAGAGGACCTCAACTGTTTGACTGCTAAGCAAAGTCGAGGTTTCTAGGTCCGCCTTGATGATGGTACTGACGCTGACATCGACACCGACAGCGCCGGCACCGATGGCGGCGCTGAGATCGGCGGGGAAGGTACCAGCGGGGAAGATACCGGCGCTGATACCAGAGAGAATAAGCAGAAGAAGCAGAGGATACGAAAACCTAACAAACTCGGCATCGGATGACTGGTGATCGCAAAGATGGCACCTAGCAAGTTTGAGCCATTAGAGCCGGAAGAACCTCACAAGTGCTATGGGAACTAAGTAGGATGCATCCTACGGGAATGCGCGAGCATCAACGACGATGACTTAAGGAGTAAAGAACATTTGAGGCAGTTGCTCCTGACGAAGTTGCACAAGAGATTCAAGTTCCTCGATCGGGATGATAGCATAGACCAACCGTGGGATGATCATGCCATGGGCATGTTCAGCAATGACTTGGCCTCTTGGAAAGGGAGGGTGAAACGAGCTATTGAGGCTGAGGAACCCCTGCCCAAGATTCTGGAGGAAAATCCGACACTTACGAAAGAGGAGTTCGTAAAGTTCAAGGACACTTGCGCTACCGAGGCTGCCAAGGCTAAGGCTGCGAAATACAAGAGCCTTCAGCAAAGGAACACGGGGAAGAATCGCCTCCAAAGCCATGGCTACCTTGTCAAAAGGCACATATGGGATAAGGAGGACGCGGAACGTGAAGCCGCAGGTCTGCCAGGCCCCTTCGCGAAGTTCACCAACCCCTTGGAGCATGACTTCATCACGGCCCGCTACATGTGGGACAAGAAAAAGAAGGTTTTTTACACGGACGAGATCACAAGGAGATTGATTAGATTACTGGTAATTATTATTTTACCACCTTACATTTAGCTCCTGATCAAGTCGACTACACATTCATAAATGGTTCACGTTCCTTCTACAGGAGAAGCAACGCCAGCTTGAAGTCGCAAGCCCTACTTCGCCGATGAGGCCCAAGTGGGACACCCCTCTCAACTGGGCCTTGAACGAACTTAAGGGACTTCCTTTGGGCCATCGGCCGCAATATGGACGTGTGCACATTGTCAGAGACGGCAGCACGTGGAAGGTGTTTTACAACGAGGCCCCGGAGGCCAAGAAGCAGAAAAGGAAGTTTAGTCCGGCGGACATCGACGAGAAGGTGAAGCTTGCGGTCGAGAAAAAAGCAGTTGAGGACGCGCAAAAAGTAGCCGAGGAGAAACATGATTTGGTAAAACAGGCAGTAGATGCAGCTGTAAATGCCTGCAGAAATGATTTTTCTACTAATTTGGTCCAGGCTATCATCAACTGGACGAAGGAAAATCTAGACAGGCTGGTACATGATTTCCCCATGCCCATTTTGGTCGGGAGTAACTCGGTGAACAACGGCACCGCACCATCATCTGCTCACGCAACCGGGCCTGCTCTCGTACCAGCACCCGCACCCGCACCCTCTCATAGCAGCCCGTCCTCAGTCTCTGGCGCGCTAGGTGGGCCTTCGTCTTTGGCTGAGCTCGACGCCCTCACGGTAATTACATGTCGCGCCGACATATATATCTACAATATTCCATTTCCATTGCCTTTCGGATGTTTTATGACGCAGACATGTGTTTGCAAGCCGACGAAACCCTCTGCACCATACTCTACTTGATCAAAGGCCAGAAAGTGGACGTGGGAAAGGGGGTGATAACTGCTACCTCTTAATGGCGTTGGTTTTTCCCTTTAAGAGGAAATGGTGATGCAGCAAAGTAGTGTAAGTATTTCCCTCAGTTGTGAGAACCAAGATATCAATCCAGTAGGAGACGACACACAAGTCACCTAGTACCTGCCCAAACAATCAGAATCTTGCAACCAACGTGATAAAGGTGTTGTGAGTCCCTTCACGGTCACTCGCAAAAGTGAGATCTAATAAAGATAGTAAAGTAAATATTTTTGGTATTATTGTTGTATGGATTGGAAAGTAAAGATTGCAACATACTAAACAAGATGCGATAAAATAGAAAAGAGATATAATATAATAGGGAAGAGACCCGGGGGCCATAGGTTTCACTAGTGTCTTCTCTCAAGATTGCATGTATTACGGTGGGTGAACAAATTGCTGCCGAGCAATTGATAGAAAAGAGCATAATTATGAAGATATCTAAGGCAATGATCAAGAATATAGGCATCACGTCTGTGTCAAGTAGACCGAAACGATTCTGCATCTACTGCTATTACTCCACACATTGACCGCTATCCAGCATCCATCTAGAGTATTAAGTTCAAAAGAACGGAGTATTAAGTTCATAAGAACATTTGTGTCAAGTAGACCGAAACGATTCTGCATCTACTACTATTACTCCACACATCGACCGCTATCCAGCATCCATCTAAAGTATTAAGTTCATAACAACGGAGTAACGTATTAAGCAATATGACAAAATCAAGCAATATGGTATAACCCCCATCTTTTTATCCTCGATGGCAACAATACAATACGTGCCTTGCTGCCCATACTGTCACTGGGAAAGGACACCGCAAGATTGAACCCAAAGCTAAGCACTTCTCCCATTGCATGGAAGATCAATCTAGTAGGCCAAACTAAACTGATAATTCGAAGAGACTTGCAAAGATATCAAATCATGCATATAAGAGTTCAGAGAAGAAGAAAATAATATTCATAGATAATCTTGTTCATAAATCCACAATTCATCGGATCTCGGCAAACACACCGCAAAATAGTATTACATCAAATAGATCTCCAAGAACATCGAGGAGAACTTTGTATTGATAATCAAAGAGAGACAAGAAGCCATCTAGCTAAAAACTATGGACCCAAAGGTCCGTGGTAAACTACTCACGGTTCATTGGAGAGGCAATGGTGTTGATGTAGAAGCCCTCCGTGATTGATTCCCCCTCTGGCAGATTGCCGAAAAAGGACCCCAGATGGGATCTCATGGGTACAGAAGGTTGAGGCGGTGGAAAAGTGGTTTTGTGGCTCTCCCTAATGTTTCTAGGGTATAAGAGTATATATAGGCGAAGAAGTACGTCGGTGGAGCTGCAAGGGGCCCATGAGGGTGGGTGGCACGCCTACCCCCCTAGGTGCGACCTCCTGCCTCGTGGCCTCCTCGCGGCGATCTTGACTTCAACTCCAAGTCTTCTGGATTGCTTCCGGTCCAAGAAAGATCATCGCGAAGGTTTCATTCCGTTTGGACTCCATTTGGTATTCTTTTTCTGCAAAACTATAAAATAGGCAAAAAACAGAAACTGGCACTGGGCCTCCGGTTAATAGGTTAGTCCCAATAATAATATAAAAGAGCATATTAAAGCCCATTAAACATCCATAACAAATTATATAATAGCATGGAACAATCAAAAATTAGAGATACATTGGAGACGTATCAATAAAGAAGCCCTTGCAACTCACGTTGCACTACCAGCCGATGCCCGCTTGGCACTTCAGGGTTAACTTGTCCAGTGTGAAATCGGGGCACGAGGATTTGCCTCCTCCATTACGGCTTGGGGGAGAGGACGACGAGACCCCGCTGCGGATTGGAAGCTGCAAGGGTTGGGTGCTGCTATGGCCGAATAAACTTCTTCGTCTGGAGCCGGCCGAGAGCACACCAATAACCACATATCAACAAGCATGTATGGAGACCACCACTCCGCCTACGCAATTACCAGCTCATGTAGTGTCCATTGAGAGCGGTGGATGACGTGATGAAGGGGGTCCAATAGTGGCTAATGTAATCGGCCCCGTAGAACAAAGAATGGATGATGACATGGAGGAGATGGAGGACCCAATGTGTTTCCTCAATACAGGCGCCTATGAAGGTCACATAGATATGATGAGTATCCAATATGACGAATCGGGATATCAGCATGCTGATGAGGATATGGATGATTTTCTCGGGCAGGAACGTCCTAGCAGGGATTGCAAGAAGTCTCTCTTCATGAAATCCTCATAGTACACACCTGAAGATGCTGCCTCAACACAAGCTCAACTAGCCGGGAGTCATATAGTGCTTAGCCCGGCAACACTGGGGCAGGGGTTAAGGAAGGGTCTGGAAGGTGTGCCCAAGAAAAAGGAGAGGAAGAGATGAGCGAAGATAGGCTCAGCTGCCTGTAAATAAGCCAGAGCACATAGCACCCAGACGGTGCATTCTGAAGAGGTACCCGTAAAAGGTGCGGCCATGTTCCATGTCACGGGCGAGCTGATGCTACCGCAGAAACCGCTGGAGGAACTATTAGGGGATCTCAGGAGACTGCATGACCATGTGTTGTCGACTGAGAAAAGCCTACTAGCCTCGAAGGATCCAGGATATCCGACATACGCATCTCGTGTGCCTTAGGGGAAGTGCTACGTCGACACATGGCCCGGGGAGGTGTTCTTCCTGCGGTTTGACCATATCTTCGAGATATTTCTGGCAAGGCGGCTCAATTTTACAATCGTCCGCCTTTCTGCGCTACATATGAGCTCCATCATGAAGAGAGAAGAATTCTCTCAAATCTGTGTGGCCGATCTGTACTACATGCACGAGTCCTTCTTGAGTCTCGGTGACTCTAAGCGTGAAACTGCTAGGGAGTACCTCCAAAAGTTCATGGTACAGAATAAGGACCAGGACATTGTCCTCCTGCCTTATCATCCAAAGTAAGTCATTTCCGGACAACCCTTTCGTACATTTCAATCATTCCTTCTCGCTCGTATGGAAAAAAATTGAGGTGTCTTTTTCCCCGCAACAAGGGCATGTCGTCCTTATCGTTCTTTACCCGCGAGTCTCCCACGCCATGTATTTGGACCCTGCCAGGGAACTACGAGAAGAAGGACTACACCCACATAATGAATATTCTAGATGATGCTCTCCAAGGCTTCAGCTTTAGGGGTAGCCACGTGCAGATCAAGAAACAAAGGAACAAGAATACGGGTTTCGTGCATAAAACTAACTTCTACTGCATCCATGTCCCAAAACCAAGCAAGAAAGATGGATTCTACATCCTCCATCTCATGATTGAGCTCAGCACGGATCACCAAAAGCTTCGCATCACAAACAGAAATGATGATCATATCCACAAGTGGGTAGAATCTCATGGAGAAGCGGATTATAAACTTAGAGATGACTTTTTTCGCATCCAAAGGGACATTGCGACGATCATCATGAAAGAAGTCACTGATGAGAAAGGGATGTTCCACCACGGCCCTATATCGCGAGTTGGCGTCCAAACTCGCATAGGCATGCAACGTCATGACCTCACGCCGTTTAAGAAGCTAGGGTCCATACTTGATGAAATGGAAGGATGGAACTTCTAGTGATTTAAGATGCCGATGATGATGATATGTGTCGGTTGAAGTTGTATACTTTTTTGTAGCGATGAAACTTTGTGATGTCCACGGTTCCTTCCGAACTTGCGTAACGCTACTTTGTTAGTTTGGGTACGATGACCTGCGTACCTCTAGTTAATTAGGTTGCGTATTGTATGTTGCATCCAGTTGCTAACCCTTTCTTTTTCGTGTTGCTCTAGTATATTTTGTTGCATATGATTGTACATTCTCTTGATGAAGATGCATCTCTAACAGGTACCTAGATTCTTGATGGCGAGGTGGTAGTGCTATGTCGTGTATGAAGGGAAGGTTCGGGGGGGTGTACAACGAGTGGCCTGAGTGTTAGGCGCAAGTGAATGGGGTCTCGGGCGCCAGCTATAAAGGCTTCAAAAGAGGACAAGAAGTAGAAGCTAGTTACTTGAGGTTCACGCTAGCGAGAGAGAGGACTCGTAACCGCCGCCTCATGTACTGCATAGTTCCGCTCTCATTCATAGTGATAGCTCTTCTCGCGTATATCATTGTTTAGATGGATGGCGATGTAATTGCAAGTATTCGAGACTTGTATCGCTATTTTCGAAATGATGACGAGAGACCACTTCCTATTGGATGTGGATTATGATGATGACCATCTTGTATCGCTATGTATATGATATGATTACATTTGTATGTGTATGATATGCTATAGATTATTGTACAAAGCCCAAAACAAAATTTAGGAGCACAAAATGTGGAGCGGAATTTTTTTAAACTAATAAAAGTATCGCGGGGTATGGCATTAGTAGCAGCGAGCTCTTAGTCGTAGCACTCTTCTCATCAGGGCGCTCCAGCTATTATCAGGAGGGCCTATTTCAGACAAACGCTGCTGCTATCCATAGTTAACTGTAGCGCTGGTCAGACCACGGTACTGATAAGCATTAGCTGTAGCATCGTATCAGTAGCGCGGCCACCCGTGCTACTGCTAGGCTTTTCCATAGTAGTGTACTTTTGACTTAACCACGTGCGTTTCTTCTTCACCACGGCCACTTCCTCCAAATCCAAAGCGCGCGTCTGCTATCGCCGCCGTCGTCACCCAGCCGCCGCGTGCTCTCCCGTCGCCCTCCGCACGCCATCGACGCTGCCCCCGACCCCGACCTCGACCCCGACCCCGACGCCCCCCTACATCGCCGCCCTCTGCCGTGCGCCCGCCACTCCGACCCCGACCTGGTCCCCAACCTTGACGCCGCGTGCCGCTCTCCCTAACTCCGCCAGTGCCCGAGGTAAGCACGCCCTCCTCCTCCTGCTCCCCTACGTCTCCCTAGCTAGGGTTCTTAGGGTTAAATTTTAGAGTTCATCTAATTAGTTGGGGTTCCTCAAATTAGATGCTAATTAGGGCAGCAGTTGTTAAATAGAATTAGTTTTAGAGTTAATCAAATTAGTTAGGGTTAAATTTTAGAGTTCACCAAATTAGTTAGGCTTAAATTTTAGAGTTCATCAAATTAGTTAGGGTTCATCAAATTCTAGAGTTCATCAAATTAGTTAGGGTTAAATTTTAGAGTTCATCTAACTAGTTTTTTTACTATTTTTAGTAAGTGTTTAATAGAATTAGTAAGAAAAATAATAGAACTAGTTGAACTAGTTTGTTTTTAGTAAGAACTAGTTAATTTTATTTATAGTAAGTGCTTAATAGAACTAGTTGAATTAATACAACTATTTTATTTTTAGTATGAAAATTAATAGAACTATTTTACTTTTTTAGTTAAAGCAATTATTACCGCATCGACGTGGACGATGCCTATCCCGCATCCTCATCGTCGACTAGGCGGAGGAGGCCTGCATGATCTGAGGGGCCATGTCCGGGACTGGGCTCAACCGGCCTGGTACTGGGATGTGCTACTGATGTCTACTACACAACCTTCTTCTTGTAGACGTTGTTGGCCCTGCAAGTGCACAGGTTTGTAGGACAGTAGCAAATTTCCCTCAAGTGGATGACCTAAGGTTTATCAATCCGTAGGAGGCGTAGGATGAAGATAGTCTCTCTCAAACAACCCTGCAACCAAATAACAAAGAGTCTCTTGTGTCCCCAACATACCCAATACAATGGTAAATTGTATAGGTGCACTAGTTCGGCGAAAAGATGGTGATACAAGTGCAAAATAGATAGTAGATAAAGGTTTTTGTAATCTGAAATTATAAAAACAGCAAGGTAACAAGCGATGAAACTGAGCGTAAACGGTATTGCAATGATAGGAAACAAGGCCTAGGGTTCATACTTTCACTAGTGCAAGTTCTCTCAACAATAATAACATAGATAGATCATATAACAAGCCCTCAACATGCAACAAAGAGTCACTCCAAAGCCACTAATAGCGGAGAACAAACGTAGAGATTATTGTAGGGTACGAAACCACCTCAAAGTTATCCTTTCTGTTCTATCTATTCAAGAGTTGTTGTAAAATAACATGAAGTTATTCTTTCCGCTCAATCCATCATAGAGTGCATACTAGAATAACACCTTAAGACACAAATCAACCAAACCCTAATGTCACCTAGATACTCCATTGTCACCTCAAGTATCCGTGGGCATGATTATATGATATGCATCACATAATCTCAGATTCATCCAACTAACACAAAGTACTTCAAAGAGTGCCCAAAGTTTCTACCGGAGAGTGCACATGTGCCAACCCCTATGCATAGGTTCATGGGCAGAACCCGCAAGTTGGTCACCAAAACATACATCAAGAGGCACATGATATCCCATTGTCACCACAGATAACCACGGCAAGACATACATCAAGTGTTCTCATAAAAGACTCACTCCGATAAGATAACTTCAAAGGGGAAACTCAATTCATCACAAGAGAGTAGAGGGGCAGAAACATCATAAGATCCAACTACAATAGCAAAGCTCGGGATACATCAAAATCGTGCCATAGAGGGAACACGAGAGAGAACACGAGAGAGAGAGATAGAGAGATCAAACACATAGCTACTGGTACATACCCTCAGCCTCGAGGGTGAAATACTCCCTCCTCGTCATGGATAGCGCCGGGATGATGAAGATGGCCATCGGTGATGGGATCCCCCCTCCGGCAGGGTGCCGGGAAGGGCTCCTGAGAGGTTTTTGGTGGCTACAGAGGCTTGCGGCGGCGGAACTCCCGATCTATCTTCTGTTCTGGAAGTTTTAGGGTATGTAGGTATATATGGGTGCAAGGGGTACGTCGGTGGACCTCCGGGGTGCTCACGAGGCAGGGGGGCGCCCTAGGGGGGTGGGCGCGCCCTCCACCCTTCCTGGGCAGCCCGGGACTCCCCTGACATGCACTCCAAGTCTATCAGGTTGCTTTCCTTCCAAAAATAACTTCTCTAGTTGATTTCGTTCCATTTTGAGTCCGTCTGATATTCCTTTTCCTCGAAACACTGAAACAGGCATAAAACATCAAATCTGGGTTGGGCCTCCGGTTAATAGGTTAGTCCCAAAAATAATATAAAAGTGGAAAATAAAGTCCAATATTGCCTAAAACAGTAGATAAAGTAGCATGGAGCAATCAAAAATTATAGATATGTTGGAGACGTATCAAGCATCCCCAAGCTTATTTCCTGCTCGTCCTCGAGTAGGTAAATGATAAAAAGAGAATTTTTGATGCGCAGTGATACTTTGGCATAATTTCAATGTAAATCTTCTTAATTGTGGCATGAATATTCAGATCCGAAAGATTCAAGACAAAAGTTCATATTGACATAAAAATAATAATACTTCAAGCATACTAACTAAGCAATTATGTCTTCTCAAAATAACATGACCAAAGGAAGTTATCCCTACAAAATCATATGGTCTGGCTATTGATCTATCTTCATCACACAAAGTATTTAATCATGCACAACCCGGATGACAAGCCAAGCAATTGTTTGTTACTTCAATAATCTCAAACTCTTTCAACTTTCACGCAATACATGAGCGTGAGCCATGGATATAGCACTATATGTGGGATAGAATGGGGGTTGTGGAGAAGACAAAAAGAGGTAAGATAGTCTCACATGAACTAGGCGTATCAACGGGCTATGGAGATGCCCATCAATAGATATCAATGTGAGTGAGTAGGGATTGCCATGCAACGGATGCACTAGAGCTATAAGTATATGAAAGCTCAGCAAAAGGAACTAAGTGGGTGTGCATCCAACTCGCATGCTCACAAAGACCTAGGGCATTTGAGGAAGCCCATCATTGAAATATACAAGCCAAGTTCTATAATTAAAATTTCCCACTAGTATATGAAAGTGATATCATAGGAGACTCTCTATCGTGAAGATCATGGTGCTACTTTGAAGCACAAGTGTGGTAAAAGGATAGTAACATTGTCCCTTCTCTCTTTTTCTCTCATTTTTTTTGTTTTTTTTCTTTGGGCCTTTTCTCTTTTTTTATGGCCTCTTTTTTTTCGTCCGGAGTCTCATCCCGACTTATGGGGGAATCATAGTCTCCATCATCCTTTCCTCGCTGGGACAATGCTCTAATAATGATGATCATCACACTTTTATTTTTCTTACAACTAAAAAATTACAACTCGATACTTCGAACAAAATATGACTCTAGATGAATGCCTCCGGCGGTGTACCGGGATATGCAATGAATCAAGAGCGACATGTATGAAAATTATGAAGGTGGCCTTGCCACAAATACAATGTCAACTACATGTTCATGCAAAAAGCAATATGACAAAAGTAATGTGTGTCATATGAACGGAACGGTGGAAAGTTGCATGGCAATATATCTCGGAATGGCTATGGAAATGCCATAATAGGTAGGTATGGTGGCTGTTTTGAGGAAGGTGTATGGTGGGTGTATGGTACCGGTGAAAGTTGCGCGACACAAGAGAGGCTAGCAATAATGGAAGGGTGAAAGGGTGCGTATAATCCATGGACTCAACATTAATCAAAAGAACTCATGCACTTGTTGCAAAAATTTAGAAGTCATCGAAAACCAAAGCACTATGCGCATGCTCCTAGGGGGATAGATTGGTAGGAAAAGACCATCGCTCGTCCCCGACCGCCACTCATAAGGAAGACAATAAATAAATAAAATTGTGCTCCGACTTCATCACAAAGCGGTTCACCATACGTGCATGCTACGGGAATCACAAACTTCAACACAAGAATTCTTTAAATTCATAATCACCCAACTAGCATCACTTTGATATTATCACGTCCATATCTCAAAACAATTATCAAGCATCAAACTTATCTTAGTATTCAACGTACTCAAAAGAAAGTTTCACATATCTTGAGTACCAAGTATATTAATGTTAAGTAAATTACCATGCTATTAATGACTCTCAAAATAATCTAAGTGAAGCATGAAAGATCAATAGTTTCTTTAAAACAAATCCACCACCGTGCTCTAAAAGATATAAGTGAAGTACTAGAGCAAACGACAAACTACTCAAAAGATATAAGTGAAGCACATAGAGTATTCTAGCAAATTCCAATTGGTGTATGGCTCTCTCTCATTTAAGAATTTCAGATCCTGGTATTGTATTCAAGCAGCAAGGAAAACAAAATAAAACGACATTGCAAGGATAGCACAACTCATGTGAAGAAGCAAAAACTTAGGTTCGACCGATACTAACCGATGATTGTCGAAGAAGAAAGGTGGGATGCCTACCGGGGCATTGTTGGGGAACGTAGTAATTTCAAAAATTTCCTACGCACACGCAAGATCATGGTGATGCATAGCAACGAGAGGGAAGAGTGGTGTCTACATACCCTTGTAGACCGTAAGCGGAAGCGTTAGCACAACACGGTTGATGTAGTCGTACGTCTTCACAGCCCGACCGATCAAGCACCGAAACTACGGCACCTCCGAGTTCTAGCACATGTTCATCTCGATGACGTCCCTCGGACTCCGATCCAGCCGAGTGTCGAGGGAGAGTTCCGTCAGCACGACGGCGTGGTGACGATCTTGATGTTCTACCGTCGCAGGGCTTCGCCTAAGCACCGCTACGATATTATCGAGGTGGACTATGGTGGAGGGGGCACCGTACACGGCTAAAAGATCCAAGGGATCAATTGTTGTTGTGCCTAGAGGTGCCCCCCTGCCCCCGTATATAAAGGAGCAAGGGGGAGGGGGCAGCCGGCCTAGGAGGGGGTGCGCCAAGGGGAGTCCTACTCCCACCGGGAGTAGGACTCCCTCCTTCCTTGTTGGAGTAGGAGAAGGGGAAAGAGGGGGAGAGGAAGAAGGAAGAGGGGGCTGCGCCCCTTGTCCAATTCGGACTAGAGGGGGGGCGCAGGCCTCCTTCCTTTTGGCCTCTCTCCTCTATTCCCGTATGGCCCAACAAGGCCCATATACTCCCTGGCGAATTCCCGTAACTCTCTGGTACTCCGAAAAATACCCGAATCACTTGGAACCTTCCCGAACTCCGAATATAGTCGTCCAATATATCGATCTTTACGTCTCAACCATTTCGAGACTCCTCGTCATGTCCCCGATCTCATCCGGGACTCCGAACTCCTTCGGTACATCAAAACTCATAAACTAATAATATAATTGTCATCGAAACCTTAAGCGTGCGGACCCTACGGGTTCGAGAACAATGTAGACATGACCGAAACACGTTTCCGGTCAGTAACCAATAGCGGAACCTGGATGCTCATATTGGCTCCCACATATTCTATGAAGATCTTTATCGGTCAGACCGCATAACAACATATGTTGTTCCCTTTGTCATCGGTATGTTACTTGCCTGAGATTCGATCGTCGGTATCTCAATACCTAGTTCAATCTCGTTACCGGTAAGTCTCTTTACTCGTTCCGAAATACATCATCCCGCAACTAACTCATTAGTTGCAATGCTTGCAAGGCTTAAGTGATGTGTATTATCGAGAGGGCCCAGAGATACCTCTCCGACAATCGGAGTGACAAATCCTAATCTTGAAATACGTCAACCCAACATGTACCTTCGGAGACACCTGTAGAGCACCTATATAATCACTCAGTTACGTTGTGACGTTTGGTAGCACACAAAGTGTTCCTCCGGTAAACGGGAGTTGCATAATCTCATAGTCATAGGAACATGTATAAGTCATGAAGAAAGCAACAGCAACATACTAAACGATCAAGTGCTAAGCTAATGGAATGGGTCAAGTCAATCACATCATTCTCCTAATGATGTGATCCCGTTAATCAAATGACACCTCTTTTGTCCATGGCTAGGAAACATAACCATCTTTGATTAATGAGCTAGTCAAGTAGAGGCATACTAGTGACACTCAGTTTGTCTATGTATTCACACATGTATTATGTTTCCGGTTGATACAATTCTAGCATGAATAATAAACATTTATCATGAAATAAGGAAATAAATAATAACTTTATTATTGCCTCTAGGGCACATTTCCTCCAGTCTCCCACTTGCACTAGAGTCAATAATCTAGTCCACATCGCCATGTGATTCAACACCAATATTCACATCTATGTGTGATTAATACCCATAGTTCACATCGTCATGTGATCAACACCCAAAGGGTTTACTATCTAGAGTCAATAATCTAGTTCACACCGCTATGTGATTAACACCCAAAGAGTACTAAGGTATGATCATGTTTTGCTTGTGAGAGAACTTTAGTCAACGGGTCTGTCACATTCAGAGTCGTATGTATTTTGCAAATATTCTATGTCTACAATGCTTTGCACGGAGCTACTCTAGCTAATTGCTCCCACTTTCAATATGTAGCCAGATTGAGACTTAGAGTCATCTGGATCGGTGTAAAAGCTTGCATCAATGTAATTCTTTACGACGAACTCTTTTATCACCTCCATAATCGAGAAACATATCCTTAGTCTACTAAGGATAATTTTGACCAATGTCCAGTGATCTACTCCTAGATCACTATTGTACTCCCTTGCCAAACCAGGACAAAGTATACAATAGGTCTGGTCCATAGCATGGCATACTTTTATAGAACCTATGACTGATGCATAGGGAATGACTTTCATTCTCTTTCTATTTTCTGCCGTGGTCGGGATTTGAGTCTTACTCAATTTCATACCTTTGCAACACAGGCAAGAACTTGTTCTTTGACTGTTCCATTTTGCACTACTTCAAAATCTTGTCAAGGTATGTACTCAATGAAAATCTTATCACGCGTCTTGATCTATCTCAATAGATCTTGATGCTCAATATGTAAGTATTTTTCCTGAGGTCTTTCTTTGAAAAACTCCTTCCAAACATTCCTTTATGCTTTCCAAAAAATTATACATCATTTCCGATCAATAATATGTCATTCACTTATACTTATCAGAAAGGCAGTAGTGCTCCCACTCACTTTCTTGTAAATACAGGCCTTTCCTAAAGTCTGTATAAAACCACATGATTTGATCAATTCATCAAAGCATATATTCCAACTCCGAGATGCTTGCAGCAGTCCATTGATGGATCGCTTGAGCTTGCACATTTTGTTAGCACCTTTAGGATTGACAAAACCTTCTGGTTGTATCATATACAACACTTCTTTAAGAAATCCATTAAGGAATGCAGTTTTGACACCCATTGCCAGATTTCATAAAATGTGGCAATTGCTAACATGATTCGGACAGACTTAAACATCGATATGAGTAAGAAAATCTCATCGTATTCAACACCTTGAACTTGTCGAAAAACCTTTTGCAACAAGTCGAGCTTTGTAGATAGTAACACTACTATCAGTGTCCGTCTTCCTCTTGAAGATCCATTTATTTAACTTGACTTGTTGATCATCGAGCAGGTCAACCAAAGTCCACACTTTGTTCTTATATATATGGATCCTATCTCAGATTTTATGGCCTCAAGACATTTCGCGGAATCTGGGATCATCATCTCTTCCTCATAGTTCGTAGGTTCATCATGGTCTAGTAACATGAATTCTAGAACAGGGTTACCTTACCACTTTGGTGCGGATCTTATTCTGGAAGACCTACGAGGTTCGGTAGTAACTTGATCTTAAGCTTCATGATCATCATCATTAGCTTCCTCACTAATTGGTGTAGGAATCACAGGAACTGATTTCTGTGATGAACTACTTTCCAATTCGGGAGAAGGTACAATTACCTTATCAAGCTCTAATTTCCTCCCACTCACTTCTTTCGAGAGAAAACTCCTTCTCTAGAAAGGATCCATCTTAGCAATGAATATCTTGCTTTCGGATCAGTGATCGAAGGTGTACCCAATAGTTTCCTTTGGTTATTCTATGAAGATGCACTTCTCCGATTTAGGTTCGAGCTTATCAGGTTGAAACTTTTTCACATAAGCATTGCAGCCCCAGACTTTAACAAACGACAACTTTGGTTTCTTGCCAAACCGTTAATAAGCCGTTGTCTCAACGGATTTTGATGCCGCCCTATTTAAAGTGAATGTTGCTGACTCTAATGCATAACCCCAAAACGATAGTGGTAAATCGGTAAGACACATCATAGATCGCACCATATCCAATAAAGTGCGGTTACAACGTTCGGACACACCATAATGCTGTGGTGTTCCAGGTGGCATGAACTGTGAAACTATTCCACATTGTTTTATATGAAGGCCAAACTCGTAACTCAAATATTCTCCTCCACGATCAGATCGTAGAAACTTGATTTTCTTGTTACGATGATTCTCCACTTCACTCTGAATTTTTTTGAACTTTTCAAATGTTTCAGACTTATGTTTCATTAAGTAGATATACTCATATCTGCTCAAATTATCTTGTGAGGATCAGAAAATAACAATACTCGCCACGAGCATCAACACTCATTGGATCGCATACATCGGTATGTATTATTTCCAACAAGTCAGTAGCTCGTTCCATTGTTCCGAAGAACGGAGTTTTAGTCATCTTGCCCAAAAGGCACGGTTCGCAAGCAGCAAATGATTCATAATCAAGTGATTCCGAAAATCCATCTTTATAGAGTTTCTTCATGTGCTTTACACCGATATGACCCAAACGATAGTGCCACAAATAAGTTGCACTATCATTATTAACTTTGCATATTTTGGCATCAATATCATGAATATGTGTATCACTATGATCGAGATCCAACAAACTATTTTCATTAGGTGTATGACCATTGAAGGTTTTATTCATGTAAATAGAACAACAATTATTCTCTGACTTTAAATGAATAACCGTATTGCAATAAACATGATCAAATCATATTCATGCTCAATGCAAACGCCAAATAACATTTATTTAGGTTTAACACTAATCCCGAAAGTATAGGGAGTGTGTGATGATGATCATATCTATCTTGGAACCACTTCCAACACACATCGTCACTTCACCCTTAACTAGTCTATGCTTATTCTGTAACTCCTATTTCGAGTTATTAATTTTTAGCAACCGAACAAGTATCAAATACTCAGGGGCTACTATAAACACTAGTAAGGTACACATCAATAACCTGTATATCAAATATACCCTTGTTCACTTTGCCATCCTTCTTATCCACCAAATATTCAGGGCATTTCGCTTCCAGTGACCATTTCCTTTGCAGTATAATCACTCAGTTTCAAGCTTTGGTCCAGCTTTGGGCTTCTTCGCGGGAGTGGCAACTTGCTTGCCATTCTGCTTGAAGTTCCCTTTCTTTCCCTTCGTCTTTTTGTTGAAACTAGTGATCTTGTCAATCATCAACACTTGATGCTCTTTTATTGATTTCTACTTTCGTCGATTTCAGCATCACGAAGAGCTCGGGAATCATTTTCGTCATCCCTTGCATTATAGTTCATCACGAAGTTCCAGTAACTTGGTGATGGTGACTACAGAACTCTGTCAATCACTATCTTATCTGGAAGATTAACTCCCACTTGATTCAAGCGATTGTTAGTACTCAGACAATCTAAGCACTTGCTCACTAGTTGAGCAATTCTCCTCCATCTTTTTAGCTATAGAACTTGTTGGAGACTTCATATCTCTTAACTCGGGTATTTGCTTGAAATATTAACTTCAACTCCTGGAACATCTCATATGGTCCATCATGTTCAAAAACGTCTTTGAAGTCCCGATTCTAAGCTGTTAAGCATGGTGCACTAAACTATCAAGTAGTCATCACATTGAGCTAGCCAAACGTTCAAAACGTCGGCATCTGCTCCTGCAATAGGTTTGTCACCTAGCGGTGCATCAAGGACATAATTTTTCTGTGCAGCAACGAGGATAATCCTCAGATCACGGATGGAATCTGCATCATTGCTACTAACATCTTTCAACTTAGTTTTCTCTAGGAACACATATAAAGCATAGGGAAGCAACAACGCGAGGTATTGATCTACAACATAATTTGCAAAATACTACCAGGACTAAGTTCATGATAAATTAAAGTTCAATTAATCATATTACTTAAGAACTCCCACTTAGATAGACATCCCTCTAATCCTCTAAGTGATTACGTGATCCAAATCAACTAAACCATGTCCGATCATCATGTGAGATGGAGTAGTTTCAATGGTGAACATCACTATGTTGATCATATCTACTATATGATTCACGCTCGACCTTTCGGTCTCCGTGTTCCGAGGCCATATCTGTTATATGCTAGGCTCGTCAAGTTTAACTTGAGTATTCCGCGTGTGCAACTGTTTTGCACCCGTTGTATTTGAACGTAGAGCCTATCACACCCGATCATCACGTGGTGTCTCGGCACGAAGAACTTTCGCAATGGTGCATACTCAGGGAGAACACTTCTTGATAATTAGTGAGAGATCATCTAAAAATGCTACCGCCGAACTAAGAAAAATAAGATGTATAATAGATAAACATCATATGCAATCAAAATATGTGACATGATATGGCCATGATCATCTTGCGCCTTTGATCTCCATCTCCAAAGTACTGTCATGATCTCTATCGTTACCGGCACGACACCATGATCTTCATCATCTTGATCTATATCAATGTGTCGTCACATGGTCGTATCGCCAACTATTGCTCTTGCAACTATTGCTATCGTATAGCGATAAAGTAAAGTAATTATTTGGCACTTGCATCTTATGCAAAAAAGAGACAACCATAGGGCTTCTGCCAGTTGTCGATAACTTCAACAAAACATGATCATCTCAACTCATATAACAACTTATATCTCATCACGTCTTGACCATATCACATCACAACATGCCCTGCAAAAACAAGTTAGATGTCCTCTACTTTGTTGTTGCAAGTTTTACGTGGCTGCTATGGGCTGAGCAATAACCGTTCTTACCTACGCATCAAAATCACAATGATAGTTCGTCAAGTTAGTGTTGTTTTAACTTTCTCAAGGACCGGGCGTAGCCACACTCGGTTCAACTAAAGTTGGAGAAACTGACACCCGACAGCCACCTGTGTGCAAAGCATGTCGGTAGAACCAGTCTCGCGTAAGCGTACGCGTAATGTCGATCTGGGCTGCTTCATCCAATAATACAGCCGAACCAAAGTATGACATGCTGGTAAGCAGTATGACTTATATCGCCCACAACTCACTTGTGTTCTACTCGTGCATATAACATCTACGCATAAAACTTGGCTCTGATACCACTGTTGGGGAAGGTAGTAATTTCAAAAACTTCCTACGCACAAGCAAGATTATGGTGATGCATAGCAACGAGAGGGAAGAGTGTTGTCTACATACCCTTGTAGACCGTAAGAGGAAGCGTTAGCACAACACGGTTGATGTAGTCGTACGTCTTCACGGCCCGACCGATCAAGCACCGAAACTACGGCACCTCCGAGTTCTAGCACACGTTCAGCTCGATGACGTCCCTGGGACTCCGATCCAGCCGAGTGTCGAGGGAGAGTTCCGTCAGCACGACGGAGTGGTGACGATCTTGATGTTCTACCGTCGCATGGCTTCGCCTAAGCACCGCTACGATATTATTGAGGTGCACTATGATGGAGGGGGGCACCGCACACGGCTAAGAGATCCAAGGGATCAATTGTTGTTGTGCATAGAGGTGTCCCCCTGCCCCCATATATAAAGGAGCAAGGGGGAGGGGGCAGCCGGCCTAGGAGGGGGCGCGCCAAGGGGAGTCCTACTCCCACCGGGAGTAGGACTCCCTCCTTCCTTGTTGGAGTAGGAGAAGGGGAAAGAGGGGGAGAGGAAGAAGGAAAAGGGGGCTGCGCCCCTTGTCCAATTCGGACTAGAGGGGGGGCGCAGGCCTCCTTCCTTGTGGCCTCTCTCCTCTATTCCCGTATGGCCCAATAAGGCCCATATACTCCCCGGCAAATTCCCGTAACTCTCTGGTACTCCGAAAAAGACCCAAATCACTTGGAACCTTTCCGAACTCCGAATATAGTCGTCCAATATATCGATCTTTACGTCTCAACCATTTCGAGACTCCTCGTCATGTCCCCTATCTCATCCGGGACTCCGAACTCCTTCGATACATCAAAACTCATAAACTCATAATATAACTGTCATTGAAACCTTAAGCATGCGGACCCTACGGGTTCGAGAACAATGTAGACATGACCGAAACACGTTTCCGGTCAATAACCAATAGCGGAACCTGGATGCTCATATTGGCTCCCACATATTCTACGAAGATCTTTATCGGTCAGACCGCATAACAACATATGTTGTTCCCTTTGTCATCGGTATGTTACTTACCCGAGATTCGATCGTCGGTATCTCAATACCTAGTTCAATATCGTTACCGGCAAGTCTCTTTACTCGTTTCAAAATACATTATCCCGCAACTAACTCATTAGTTGCAATGCTTGCAAGGCTTAAGTGATGTGTATTATCGAGAGGGCCCAGAGATACCTCTCCGACAATCGGAGTGACAAATCCTAATCTCGAAATACGTCAACCCAACATGTACCTTCGAAGACACCTGTAGAGACACAAAGTGTTCCTCCGGTAAATGGGAGTTGCATAATCTCATAGTCATAGGAAAATGTATAAGTCATGAAGAAAGCAACAGCAACATACTAAACGATCAAGTGCTAAGCTAACGGAATGGGTCAAGTCAATCACATCATTCTCCTAATGATGTGATCTCGTTAATCAAATGACAACTCTTTTGTCCATGGCTAGGAAACATAACCATCTTTGATTAATGAGCTAGTCAAGTAGAGGCATACTAGTGACACTCAGTTTGTCTATGTATTCACACATGTATCATGTTTCCGGTTGATACAATTCTAACATGAATAATAAACATTTATCATGAAATAAGGAAATAAATAATAACTTTATTATTGCCTCTAGGGCATATTTCCTTCAGGCATCCCCAAGCTTAGATGCTTGAGACTTCTTGAAATATTATCTTGGGGTGCCTTGGGCATCCCCAAGCTTGAACTTTTGTGTCTCCTTAATTCCTCTCATATCATGGTTTCCCTTTTTATCAAAAGCTTCATTCACAACAAACTCAACAAGAACTCGTGAGATAGGTTAGTATAAGCTAGTGCAAAACCTTATCATATTCTACTGTAACAAATCACTAAAAAATTAGTCAACATTGAATACTAAATGCCTCTGTATATTTAATACTCCTATCCTCAAATAGAATCATTAAACAAGCAAACATATGCAAACAATGCAACCATAACAGCAATCTGCCAAAACAGTACAGTCTGTAAAGAATGCAAGAGTATCAATACTTCCCTGACTCAAAAAATTATGAACTAAAATTCCCACTGTAATAAATTTATCAGCGCTTACTATGCAAAAAGATTCAACATTATACCATTCTCTGACTTTTCTAGGGAATTTTTGCAACAGCGGTAAACTTTCTGTTTTCAAACAGCAACATGTATACTAGCAAAATAAGCATGGCAAAGGCTATCCTTGACTTTTTTATTGAAACTACAGATGCAAAACATTATTCTAACTAACAGCAAGAAAAACTAACAAAATAAAATGACGCTCCATGCAAAAACACATATCATGTGGTGAATAAAAATATAGCTCCAAGTAAAGTTACCGATGAACGAGGACGAAAGAGGGGATGCCATCCGGGGCATCCCCAAGCTTAGTTGCTTGGTTGTCCTTGAATAGTACCTTGGGGTGCCTTGGGCATCCCCAAGATTAGGGTCTTGCCACTCCTCATTCCATAATCCATAAAATCTTTTACCCAAAACTTGAAAACTTCAACCACACAAAACTCAAAACAAAACTCGTAAGCTCCGTTAGTGTAAGAAAATAAATCACCACTTAGGTACTATAGTGAACTCATTATAAATTCATATTGGTGTAATATCTACTGTATTCTAACATCTCTATGGTTCATACCACTTAATACTAGCCATAGATGCATCAAAATAAGCAAGCAACACAATGAAAACAGAATCTGTCAAAAACAGAACAGTCTGTAGTAATCTGTATCAAACGTATACTTCTGGAACCCCAAAAATTCTGAAATAAATTTCTGGACCTGAGAAATTTATCTATTAATCATCTGAAAAACGAATCAACCAAAAAGCACTCTCCAGTAAAAAATGGCAGCTAATCTCGTGAGCGCTAAAGTTTCTGTTTTTCACAGCAAGATGACATAAACTTCACCCAAGTCTTCCCAAAGGTTATACTTGGCACTTTATTGAAACAAAAGCTATACAACATGATTACTACAGTAGAATAATCATGTGGACACACAAAAACAGTAAGGGTAAATATTGGGTTGTCTCCCAACAAGCGCTTTTCTTTAATGCCTTTTTAGCTAGGCATGATGATGACAATGATGCTCACAAAAAAGATAAGAATTGAAACATAACGGGAGCATCATGAAGCATATGACTAGCACATTTAAGTATAACCCACTTCCTATGCATAGGGATTTTGTGATCAAACAACTTATGGGAACAATAATCAACTAGCATAGGAAGGTAACACAAGCATAGCTTCAAGAATTTGAGCACATAGGGAGGAAACTTGACATTATTGCAATTCCTACAAGCATATGTTCCTCTCTAATAATAATTTTCAGTAGCATCATGAATGAATTCAACAATATAACCAGCACCTACATCATTTTTTTCATGATCTACAAGCATAGAAAATTTACTACTCTCAACATAAGCAAATTTCTTCTCATGAATAGTAGTGGGAGTATCATAAGAGACTTGAACACTAAAAATTGTTTCCACATTAAAAGAGTAATGTTCAGAAAAAGGGTAATCATAATCATGACAAGGTTTGTAAATATAATCATCACTACTTTTTATAGCATAAGTTTCATCACAATAATCATCATAAGTAGCAATTTCATTCTCATCATAATCGATTGAAACCTCTCCCAAGATAGTGGAATCACTAAATAAAGTTGACACTCTTCCAAATCCACTTTCATATTCATCACAATAAAATTCAACATCCTCCAAAATAGTGGGATCACTACTTCCTAAAGTTGACACTCTTCCGAACCCACTTTCATCAATATAATCATCATAGGTAGGAGGCATGCTATCATCATAACAACTTTGCATATCAAAACTTAGGATGCTAAAAATATCATCTTCACTAAACATAGCATCCCCAAGCTTGGGACAGACATTAATTTTCAGCAAATATATTCTCAAATATTTCATACTCATCAAACATAGCTTCCCCAAGCTTGGGCCCTTTCATATCATAAGCATAATCACTCTCATCATTAAAAATATGGATAGCACCAATAGTAAAACAATTATCATCATCACAATGAGTAGTAGGAGCAACATCATTTGGGAGGGATACCTTTCTACCTTTGTTGCTCCTTCTTTTCTTTTTCTTCTTCTCATTATTTGTGGGTTTAACCTTCCTCTTTGAGCTCCTTATTGATGAGATTGGTTGAATAGAAAGCTCCCCCTCATTACCTGATTCATCATGAGAAATAATAGGAGGATATTGGGAAGTCTCTTCCCTTTCATTAGTATTCTCATCATCTTCTATTTGCTTTCTTTTCTTTATGTAATTGGCAATATAAGGATTTTCAATGCAATTCTCCACACAAAACATATAAATATCCTCTAGATCAAAATGAAGAATTCTATCAAGGGCAAATTCTGGAATAATCTTAGTTATACGTTATATTTCTTCATAACCCAAGAGCAAACTAAGCTCATTATGATGTGCAAGGGAAATCAAGTCATCACAATTTTTGGATACGATACGATCATGAAACAATTTGCATTGGGTACTAAAATGATCACGTTCATTGCAAAGTTAACAAGTATGGCTAAGAAAAAATAAATTTTCAGCACAAGCATCTAGCCTTTCTTGCAACCATTTAGTTTCGAAGTAGTTGTGCCTCTTGCAATATCTATATTCCCTATTTGGTGTGTCCTTGCAAGCCCAATGCACTCCACAAAAATTGACATGCTTATAGGAGGCATTTTCATCATTACTAGTGCAATCATCATTCAAAGATTTAGTGCCAAACATTTTAATGCATTCTTCTTCTAACACTTTGGCACAATTTTCCTTTCCATCATACTCACGAAAGATGTTAAAAAGGTGAAGCGTATGAGACAAACTTAACTCCATTTTTTTGTAGTTTTCTTTTATAAAGTAAACTAGTGATAAAACAAGAAACAAAAAGATTCAATTGCAAGATCTCAAGATATACCTTCAAGCACTCACCTCCCCGGCAATGGCGCCAGAAAAGAGCTTGATGTCTACTACACAACCTTCTCCTTGTAGACGTTGTTGGGCCTGCAAGTGCACAGGTTTGTAGGACAGTAGCAAATTTCCCTCAAGTGGATGACCTAAGGTTTATCAATCCGTATGAGGCGTAGGATGAAGATGGTCTCTCTCAAACAACCCTGCAAACAAATAACAAAGAGTCTCTTGTGTCCCCAACACACCCAATACAATTGTAAATTGTATAGGTGCACTAGTTCGGCGAAGAGATGGTGATACAAATGCAAAATAGATAGTATATAAAGGTTTTTGTAATCTGAAAATATAAAAATAGCAAGGTAACAAGCCATAAAAGTGAGCGTAAACGGTATTGCAATGATAGGAAACAAGGCCTAGGGTTCATACTTTCACTAGTGAAAGTTCTCTCCACAATAATAACATAGATAGATCATATAACAAGCCCTCAACATGCAACAAAGAGTCACTCCAAAGCCACTAATAGCGGAGAACAAACATAGAGATTATGGTAGGGTACGAAACCACCTCAAAGTTATCCTTTCTGTTCTATTTATTTAAGAGTTCGTAGTAAAATAACATGAAGCTATTCTTTCCGCTCAATCCATCATAGAGTTCACACTAGAATAACACCTTAAGACACAAATCAACCAAAACCCTAATGTCACCTAGATACTCCATTGTCACCTCAAGTATCCGTGGGCATGATTATACGATATGCATCACACAATCTCAGATTCATCCAACCAACACAAAGTACTTCAAAGAGTGCCCCAATGTTTCTACCGGAGAGTCAAGAAAGTGTGCCAACCCCTATGCATAGGTTCATAGGCGGAACCCACAAGTTGGGCACCAAAACATACATCAAGAGGCACATGATATCCCATTGTCGCCACAGATAAGCACGGCAAGACATACATCAAGTGTTCTCATAAAAGACTCGTTCCGATAAGATAACTTCAAAGGGGAAACTCAATTCATCACAAGAGAGTAGAGGGGGAGAAACATCATAAGATCCAACTACAATAGCAAAGCTCGGGATACATCAAGATCGTGCCATAGAGGGAACACGAGAGAGAACACGAGAGAGAGAGAGAGATCAAGCACATAGCTACTAGTACATACCCTCAGCCTCGAGGGTGAACTACTCCCTCCTCGTCATTGATAGCGCCAGGATGATGAAGATGGCCACCGGTGATGGGATCCCACCTCCGGCAAGGTGCCGGGAAGGGCTCCCAAGAGGTTTTTGGTGGCTACAGAGGCTTGCGGCAGCGGAACTCCCAATCTATCTTCTGTTCTGGAAGTTTTAGGGTACGTAGGTATATATGGGTGCAAGGGGTATGTCGGTGGACCTCCGGGGTGCTCACGAGGCAGGGGGGGCGCACCCTAGGGGGGTGGGCGCGCCCCCCACCATCGCGGGCAGCCCGGGACTCCCCTGACATGCACTCCAAGTATATCAGGGTGCTTTCCTTCCAAAAATAACTTCTCCAGTTGATTTCGTTCCGTTTTGACTCCGTCTGATATTCCTTTTCCTCGAAACACTTAAATAGGCATAAAACAGCAAATCTAGGCTGGGCCTCCGGTTAATAGGTTAGTCCCAAAAATAATATAAAAGTGGAAAATAAAGCCCAATATTGCCTAAAACATTAGATAAAGTAGCATGGAGCATTCAAAAATTATAGATGCGTTGGAGACGTATCAACTACCTTTCGAGAGGCGCAGCTTGGTGAGGAGCCAGCCCGTCGTTGACCCAAACCTTCTTTGGTGGCAGTCGCGTGGGCCAGTGATGGTGCAGAGGCTTGAGGACCCCGTGGAGGTGGTACGTCACTGTGTCAGCGAGGAGGACGTGCATGTCCGTACTACATGGTTGCGTTGGAGGAGGGCAGGTTCTCCAATACCTGGCAGGTTCTTTAGGGATCTCACTGGAGCTATGATCATGTGATGGTTCCTTCTCTTTGGGTGTCCACCGCCCAAGCTGATACCCATCGTTTGCTAGGGTTTTAGCTGTATTAGTGAGGTTATATGCATGAGGCAATTTGAGATGTATTAGTGATAATATTCGACGATGTACGGACGCAAGAGATGATTTAGTTTTGCTTATTGAATGCATGCTAATTTGAATACTTATTTATTTTATGATTTAGTTCTGCTTATGGAATGCTCAAATTGGAGAACTAATCCTATTTTGAATGCTCAAATTGGAGAGCACTATTTTGAATACTATTTTGTTTTTGCAGCCAAATCTCCATGTCGTCGCCGCCATCATCCCCGTCATAGGCCCCCTCCGACCTCGAGGTGAGACTAGCCAAATCTCCATTTCAATATGAGTCCTATAAGATATTTTGAAATGTTTTTGTTCATATTTTCAACCATTGAAATGCAATGACCATCAAGTTTGAATGCAATGACCATCAAGTTTGAATGCAAATAGGATATGTGCTTGCCCAATTGGCCATGTTTGCAGGTAACACCTCCGAGTGGCCTATGTTTTGTCGGAGTGTTGATTAATTTCTGTTCCAGCAAATTTTAGGCGCTCGATATGTCCTTTTTTAGCAAAGGTCATGCCGGATTTTTCCGTGAATTTTGGCATGACTTGTGCTAGAATATGTAGGAAATATTGAATGTCCTAAGTTTAATCTTTGAATTATGAACATAGGAAATGTCATCGGACGGAAGTCTCGCACAGTGCTCCTGGTGCGGCGACAACTAGGGTTTCTGCGACAAACCTCACTTGGTAGAAGGTCGGCGCTTCAGCATTAAGCTCCAGGAGGCCTTCGATGTTGAAATGGTACGCTACGATGCAAAGTGTTTTTTCATAATTAAGCTTGACTTCTACTACTTCAACGTGTAATTTTCATCTTTTGCAATTTTACTAGCTTATCCCATGCCATGCAAGATGCTATGTCTTGGAGACGATGGATTTTGAAGATCATGAGAGTATGGAAACAAAGAAAATTCACCTAAGGACCCATCATGGTATGGATTTTGAGGTAAATCTATACAATTCTGAGAGCATATCCCATTTTGGTTGCCCGGATTGGGAAGCACTTTGAAAGATGTATGATTTTCAAGCGGGCATGCTTGTCACCATGGATCTTGGTGATCCTAACATCGAGGAAGACAATTTGGACATTTGGGTCCTTGTTGATACGCTTCCAATTCTACCGCTATGTGAGTTTCTCAAACAAACTTATTAAGTAATTTATATTATTTATTTCAAAATAGTTGACAAATTATTTCCATTGAAAGCTTATCTTAATTCTTCAAATAATGTGCGAAAGATGGTAGACAGAACCTACTACACTGATGGCTCTGAGTTAACTTATCAGGAGAAAAATCATCTGGTCGCATTTTGTACTGATCTTGAGAATTACAATATCTATTATCAAACTCCTCCACATTATGGTCAATATGTGCCACTAGTGCACGTCTTGAACTACGGCAACATCCATGGAGATGCCATGGTAAGATTTCTTAGTATTACGACATCCGTGCATCTTTCGCATAAATTCTTCTGAAACTGAACTACATTGCTAAATACGAAGTTATTACTATGTTTTTCAACTGAAAATCCCCAATGATTGTGTGCCTCATCTGATGTATCAGAATGGTTGCCTTGATGTTTTCAACATACAGCCATGTCATCCTACAAATCACACCTGTCCATATCGGATTTCTAAAACCAGTGAGGACATGATAATAAAAGAATGGAAAAAAGGTATGGTCAGTCATAGGGAGGTTCTTGGAAGCAACATTGCGCGAAAGGCAAGAATTGGAGACAAGATAATCTCCATTCTCCATAATGGAGAGTCAGGACCTATCTTGTTTTATGCTATTTTACCTAAGAGAAGGTAGTAGGTCCTTTTAGAGAGAAGTAGGACCTTTTAGAGAGAAGTAGGTCCTAGGTACAATGTGTTGTTATGTGGTACAATATGTTAGAGTTGATGATGATGAGGAGTTGTGATTATGACTACTAACCAACTTGCTATATGATGTCTCATTGATAAAAATGATGATCATCGGGAGGTGTTGTATGACAATGATGTATTATGATGATAAGTTGTTAATGATATGATGATGATGATGATGAGTTATCATGTCATTGGGTGAAAGAACCGCGGTTTAGTTTCAAGTGGATGGATCCAAAGTGACCATTGGTTACTTTGGATCCATGCACTTGAAACTAATCCACGGTTCTTTCACCCAATGATATAGTAACTCATTTTGATGTAAAAACAATCTCTAAATTGCTACTGTATGAAAACTTCTATAATGGCGTATGAATACGAAATAAAACAAAAAAGAAATACCCAACAATAGTAGTAGCGCGGGTAGGGAGGCGCGCTACTAGTAACTACCAATAGCGTTGTGTAACAAAAGTGCTACTTCTAAGCACGTATAGCAGTAGTGCGGGCAGGCACACGCTACTGATAAACTTTAGTTGTAGCGTCGTATCAGTAGCGCGCCTCCCCGCGCTACTGATACACCTAAAACCGCCGCTACTTCTAGCCTTTTCCCTAGTAGTGTCATCAACAGGCACATTGTCTGGTTCCTCTTGATCTTTAGCTCCCCTCGTTGCAGTATCATTGTATTCAGGGGGATAGTTGCCATCATCCTCTTCTTCTTCGTTGTCTTCCATCATAACCCCTCTTTCTCCGTGATTGGTCCAAACATTATAGTGTGGCATGAAACCCTTCTCAAGCAGGTGCACGTGAAGAGTTTTGAGTCAGAGTAATCCTTCGTATTCCCATAGACAGGGCATGGACAATACATAAAACCATTCTGCTTGTTTGCCTTAGCTACTTCGAGAAAAAAATTATGAAGGGCCTCAATGTACTTAGAGGTGCGTCTATCACCGTACATCCATTGACGGTTTGTCTGCATGCATTATATAATAAGTGTATCAAAAACCATTACAGAACATCATGAATAGAGAAGTTACCAAATTAATACAAGTTCATCATCACATTAAAACCAAAGTATAGTAGTGGTCAAATGTTATTACTCAAAAGATAAATACATAAAGTTCTCAAAACATACATTGAAACTATGTTAAATATTTCAATGCAACAACAAATGTGATCATAATCGCAACTAAGGTAACAATTGATCTGACGGCATAATGATACCAAGCCTCGGTATCAATGGCATATTTTCTTATCTTTCTAATCTTCAAGCGCATTGCATCCATCTTGATCTTGTGATCATCGACGACATCCACAACATGCAACTCCAATTCCATCTTCTCCTCGTCAATTCTTTTCAATTTTTTCTTCAAGCAATTGTTTTTTTAACTAAATTTAACCTCTCGACAAGAGGGTCGATTGGAATTTTCAGTTCACATACCTCCTAGATAACTTTGGTCGGCATAATTGTAATAAACACTAAATGAAACAAATAGTTATAAAGTTAATATACCACATCCATATAATAGACAGGACGAGGGCCAACGGGGGCGGATACCAAAACCATGGAACTATATAATAAAAATAATAAAAGTAATAAAATTATACAAGTATCTATCTAAATCATACAAGTAAGAATTTTTTTCTATTGGAAAGAAGATAAGAACAAGAGGGTCACCAGGTTGGTGTCGGCGTCGAGATCGGCGCGGGCGATCGACGACGGTAAGGACGGGGACGCGACGGGATGGACTTCCAAACCTAGAAAAATCTTGAGGAAATTGGAGCTTGGAGGTCGAGCCTGGGAGAACAGAGCAGCACATTGATGTTTGCTACAACTACGTCGGCATTTCACCAAACAGGAAGGGATGATGCAGCACAACAACGGTAGGTATTTCCCTCAGTGATGAGACCAAGGTTATCGAACCAGTAGGAGAACCATGCAACAGAACATAAACAGCCCCTGCACACAAAAGACAAATAGTCGCAATCCGACGTGTTAAAGGGGTTGTCAATCCCTTTTGGGTAATGGTGCCAGAAATTTGCGAGGAGATGTGATAAAGTTGTAATAGATAGCATAAATAGATCGCAAATAAAATAAAGTGCAGCAAAGTATTTTTGTATTTTTGGTTTAATAGAACTGAAATTAAATGCAAATAAAATAGATCGCAAAGGCAAATATGATAAGAAGAGACCCGGGGGATGTAGGTTTCACTAGTGGCTTCTCTCGAGAAAAATAGCAAACGGTGGGAAAAAAGTTACTGTTGGGCAATTGATAGAACTTCAAATAATCATGACGATATCCAGGCAATGATTATTATATTGGCTTCATGTCCAAGATTATTAGACCGACTCCTACCTGCATCTACTACTATTACTCGACACATTGACCGCTATCCAGCATGCATCTAGTGTATTAAGTTCATGGAAAAACGGATTAATGCATATGCGTCGTTTACCCTTCTATCACTGGGATCAAGCACTGTAAGATTGAACCCATCACAGAGCACCTCTTCCCATTGCAATATAAATAGATCATGTTGGCCAAACAAAACCCAAATATCGAAGAAGAAATACGAGGCTATAATCAATCATGCATATAAGAGATCGTAGAAGACTCAAATAACTTTCATGGATAAAAACATAGATCTGATCATAAACTCAAAGTTCATTGGATCCCAACAAACACATCGTAAAAAGACTTACATCATATGGATCTCCATGAGACCATTGCATTGAGAATCAAGAGAGAGAGGAAGCCATCTAGCTACGAACTACGAACCCGTTAGTCTACAAAGAACTACTCACGCATCATCGGAGAGGCATCAATGGACATGATCAACCCTTCTGAGATGGTGTCTAGATTGGATCTGGTGTTTCTGGAACATGCGGCGGCTGGAATTGATTTTTGTCGACTCCACTAGGTTTTCTGGAATATTGGAGTATTTATAGACCAAAGAGGCTGTGCGGGAGGCCACCGAGGTGGGAACAACCCACCAAGGCACGCCTAGGCCTCCAGGCGCGCCCAGGTGTCTTGTGCTCACCTCGGGCCCCCTCTTCGGTGCTTCTTTGGCCCACTCAATGTCTTCTGGTCCAAAAAAATCCACAAAAGATTTAGCTGCGTTTGGACTCCATTTGATATTGATTTCCTGCAATGTAAAAAACAAGCAGAAACCAGCAACTGGCACTATGCACTATGTCAATAGGTTAGTACCCAAAATTGATATAAAATGACTATAAAATGATTGTAAAACATCCAAGAATGATAATATAACAGCATGGAACAATAGATAATTATAGATAAATTGGAGACGTATCAGCATCCCCAAGATTAATTCTTGCTTGTCCTCGAGTAGGTAAATGATAAAATCAGAAATTTTGATGTGGAATGCTGCCTAACATGTTCATCACATAATCGTTTTCTTTACAGCATGGACTTTTGCACTTTTATATGGTTCAAAGCAATAGTCTAGTTTTGACATGAAGACTTTAATACTCAATCATACCAACAAGCAACCATGTCTTTTAAAATATCAACACTAAATCAAGTTATCCCTAGCCCATTATGCTCAATTATTGATCCATTCATGAAACACACTCGAATATTAGCTACACCCGATGCTCAAATACGATCATAGTGCCCCTTAGTTGGTGCTTTATAAGAGAAGATGGAGACTCAAATTCAAAATAAAAATTGCATAAAGTAAAATAAAGGCCCTTTGTAGAGGGGAGTAGGGATTTGTAGAGCAGCCAGAGCTCAAAGCGAAAATTGAGAGATAAAAACATTTTTGGAGGCATACATTTCCCACCAACGAAAATGACTTAGAGTTCCCAATAATTTCCATGCTACTCCATCCTTCCATCTATATAGGGCCTAATACATTTTTCGAGGATAACTTTGACCAAATGTTAGAGCAATAATACATGAGATGCAACTTACACAAAGCATACCACCAAATTCGTATGTGAAAGGAGCTTCCAGTGATATAATTTTCAGATTATTCATCTCATGTACTATTAATCTTGTCAATAGTCAAAGGTGGTCTTAAAAAACGCATTAGGCCCTATATAGATGGAAGGAGAGGCAGTTCCCAAACAGAAACCCAAGTTTATTCATTTTTTCACCATACTTTCACTTTCCATGGCTAACCATATCCATTGGTGCCCTTCATACCAACACTTTCCAAGGAATTTATTGTTTGACAAAATAAAGTAAATTCATTTTTCATTTTGGGACTGGGCATCCCTTAGACCTTTGTCGTACTCTCGTGCAATACAAGTGAATAAATACTCATCATGAGAATAACACATCTAGCATGGAAAACATCGGCCACCCCTCACCGCCTCGCGAGCGGTACGAGCACACGAAAGAGAAATTTATTTCTAAAATTAGAGATGGCACATGCAATTTTTCTTAGAACGGCACTGAAATACCGCATATAGATAGGTATAGTGGACTCATATGGCAAAAATGGTTTAAAGGATTTTGGATGCACAAGTAGTGATCATACTTATTGAAAAATGAAGGCTAGCAAAAAGATTGAGAAGCGCCAACCAAGAAACAAAAATCTCACACCCGAGCATTAAGCATAAGTAACACCGAATAATGCACCTCAAGTAGGATTTAATTTCATTGCATAATTATTCACTTTCGTGCTTGCATAGGGAATCACAAACCTTAACACCAATATTCTTACTAAAGCACAATTTCTCATCAGCATGACTCACATATCACATCATCATATCTCAAAACCATTACTAAGAACCAATTTATTTTGTCCAATGATCTTCATTAAAGTTTTTATTTTATCCTCCTTGGATATCTATCACTTTGGGAGTAATTTCATATGTTTCTTTTAACAAGCTCAAACAAATTCAAGTGAAGAACATGAGCATAATATTTCTTTATCTTAAAATAATCTAGGTGAAGCAAGAGAGAATTTGTTAAAAAAATTACTAACTCCCAAATAAATCTAAGTGAAGCATGAGAGCATTTCTTCAAAAATAACAAAGCACACCATGCTCAAAAAGATATAAGTGAAGCACTAGAGCAATTCCATGGCTCTAAAAATTTAAGTGAAGCATAGGAGCAAGCATAGCATAATTTTTGGCTCTCTCAAAAACATGTGTCCAGCAAGGATTCAAGACTTAAAACACAAAGAAAAGCAAGAAAAGACTCATATCATAAAAGATGCTCCAAGCAAAACTCATAATATGTGACGAATAAAAATATAGTTCCAAGTAAAATACCGATGGTCGTTAGAAGAAAGAGAGGATGCCACTCGGGGGCATCCCCAAGTTTAGATGCTTGCTACTTCTCCAATATTATCTTGGGGTGCCTTGGGCATCCCCAAGCTTGGCGTTTTTCTAATCCTTATTCCTTCATCCATCGTAAGATCGCCCAAAAACTTGAAAACTTCAATCACACAGAACTCAACAAAACCTCCGTGAGATCCGTTAGTATTAGAAAGCAAACCACTACTCTAAGTACTGTTGAAAAACCATTCATATTTTATTTTTTGCATTATATCTACTGTGTTACAACTTTTATATGGCAAAAACTCTTCAAAGAAAACCATAGAATCATTAAAGCAAACACACAATGCAAAGAAAATAGAATCTGTCAAAAAAAGAACAGTCTGTAGCAATCTGACTACTTCGAATACTTATTTACCTCCAAAAATTCTGACAAATTAGGAAGACGTGAACAATTTGTTTATTAATCTTCTACAGAAAGAATCAACTCAAAAGCACTCTCCTGATAAAAATGAAAAATAATTTCGTGAGCGCAAAAGTTTCTATTTTCACCAAGATCAAAGCAACTCTCACCCAAATCATCCCAAAGGCCTTGCTTGGCACAAAAACTAATTTAAACCACAAAACCACATCTAATAAAAGGCATAATTTTGTATTTTATTGAAAACAACAAGAAAACCAAAAAGCAAAAATATACAAGTTTGGTTGCCTCCCAACGATCGCTATCGTTTAACGCCCGTAGCTGGGCATAATGTGTAGGATCTAAGTTTTGTCAACTGTAATCTTTGACACTTTAGTAAGGATATTTTCAAATCCTGGTGGTTCTTTGCTCTTCCCTAAATTTTCCGGGAAATAAACCATCTTGAGATCTAAAATATCCAACCGTTTATTGCAAAGGGTAATCAAATTGTTCATATGATTGATACTACCATTGAGATGTTTGAGAGGTTCATTATATTTTTGCAATTCAACCATATGTTTATGGAAATCACCGACTTTGTCCAAAATTTGAACTCCCCTTGGGGCAAAAGAAAACCCTTTCTTTTGTGGTGGAACCCCCAAAATTCCTTCTATGATTTCATAGGCAGCATTAACATCAAGCTCACGTGCAAATATCTCAACAAGGCATATGATTGAAGGCTTCTTTTTGCGAGCAAAAAAATTTATAGATTTGTTATATTCAATCTACAAATTATATATGTTTACTAACCATGTAAAGTCGAATGACCCACATGGGCTACCATATTTTACATGCGTTAGATAGAGGTCGTGATTGAGCTTCAAAACTAGGACTCAAAGAGCATTGAAAATTCTCCCCCTATGATGTTATTGTCCCCACTTGAGAACTGGTACTACTTCTCAAAGATCATTGAAAAGTCTCAAAGAGTATTGAGCATTGTCCGCATTATTTTAATGGATAAGAGCATCTAGAGCTAGGGTCACCAAATTCGGCCCATCATATCGAGAAAGAAATCATTCATACTTCAGGTCACGGGAATGCTTGTTAAGCTTACAATTCTGAGTCAACAACCGTAACTTAATGCCCGCGGACGTGCCCGACTGGGCACTCGTTAATTTGTTTCCTCCACATCTGCATTCTTCATATCCGATATCCTATATCCTTACTATGCGTGCAACACGAACATAAATTACGTAGATCATCGCATGGACTATGAAACAGACATAGATCTGCATGGACTATGAAACTGACTTGTTCTTTAGGTGGAAAACCTTGAAATCTCGCCTCTTGTGGTTGGATTCAGTGACAACGATGCTTGATCGTCGTTTCTTTCCTGAAGGCATTGCTGTTGAAAAACTTAGGTGTCCATGTGGTGTCAAAAGATTAGCAGTGTTGATATGGTTGTGGTTATAGGTTGCCGATCACTGTTTTTTATCGTTTTATTAGTTTTTTAACTTAGGCATAGATTTGGTATTACATGACTTTGCTCTTTGCCTGCGTGCTTTTTTATTTTTCTTTGTGTATCTGAGTTGGTTGTGTTCATCCAAACTATGCAGAGGTCGCATGTGTCCTTCATAACCCACTAGTATGGCGGATTGTTTGTAGCCCTTTTTGATAAATAAGAATGTCGAACCCAACGAGGAGCTAAACGTAGAACAAATATTCCCTCAAATTTTATCGTCCACCGATACAACTCTACACGCACTTAACGTTTGCTTTACCTAGAATAAGTATGAAACTATTTTGCAAGAATAAAAATACGAATAATTTGTGAGAGTAAAGTTATGAATAAAATGCAAGATAGTAAAAGCAAATGGATTTTGTCAAAGAGAAGTCATTTGTCCCTAGGTGACCGATAACTAAATCAGTGATCATCGTTGCAATTTTATATGAGGGAGAGGCATGAGCTAGCATACTTTCTCTATTTGGATCATATGCACTTATGGTTGGAATAGCAAGCATCCGCAACTACTGAAGATCATTAAAATCATAAAATCCAACCATAGTATTCAGTATCAAGTCATCTTTATCCCATATGTAGTGACCCCAAAACTCGGGTGTGTACTTCTGTCACTCAAGCCACCCACCATAAGAGAACCATGAACGTATAGCGACACCCTACAGCAGGGATCCCTCCGTTTGCGCGACATGGAGGGCACTGTAGGACATCACCAAAATAAAGTATACAACTAAAACCAATCATGATCATCTATCAACCCATAGGACAAAACGGATCTACAGTGGGGGAAAGTGGTGTTACACTGCTGCATAGAGGGGGAGAAAGTTGGTGTTGATGGTAGAAAAATTGTTGATGTAGATCGCCCTCACGATCCTTGCCCCGGCGGCACTCCAGCTCCACTAAGTGAGAGGGGGAGAGAGCCCCCTTCTTCTTCTTCTTCTTCTTCTTCCTTGGCCTCCCCCCTATATGGGAGGAGGGTTTCCTCTCTGGTCCATGGCCACAATGGCGGTGGAGGGGCGAGAGCCCCTCCGAGATTGGATCTCCCACCCTGTTCTCTTCTGTTTCACCTCCCCCAGATCTGGCCGAAAACCGTTTCTTAAATATCCGGAGATCCAATTTTTTCGGTTATAAGCTTCCTTGTCCCCGAATAGAGCTCCAACCGACTTACGAGGAGGGCACAATCCACCACCATGCGCCTGGGCTGCTAACGCGCCCTGTTGTCTTGTGGTGGTTGTGGGCCCCTGTTTGCGATGATTCGACCTCCCAAAATCACAAATATTCCAAAATAATTATCCGTTAATTTTTATCGCGCTTTGACTTTGTTTGATATGCATATTCTACAAAAAAAACATGCAACAAATAGGCACTGGCACTGGGACTGGATCAAAAGGTTTGTCCAATAAATCACATAAAATATTTCCAAAAATATGTGAAAATTGTATAATATTGGCACGACAATAAAAAAATATAGATAAGACAAAGACATATCCGTCCTTGTTGTGCTTGTATCTGTTTGATGCTTCATTTTGAGTCACTAAAATACATCCTGTATCGAAAAAAGACGCGGTGCTAGCGGCGCTCTTAGCCATCGAGCCAATCAATTCCGCATCTTCTGGCCGGCATGATGTGCTGACCGGCCGCGTCTGCTCCGGGTCGACATGAATGCGGTGCCAAATGCAAAGGTACTGTTGTAGAGGACACGTGGGAGAGGGTTTCCGATGGGACCGTGCTGTCGGACGTCTATGAGGCAGATGTCCGGATGCCAGCAAGCCTCTCTAGTTTGGTACCGGTTTGTAGGAATTCAGACGCGCGGATGCATCCGCTGACGTATGTGGCACCATATTGGATTGTAGAAAACATCCGCATAGTGTGGTCCGGAGGATTATGATTTGGTGCACTGTGTTGGAAGTGCCCTTAGTATTTAGTTGGGCCAACACAAGATTTTTCTTTACTTCATCACTCAATGCTTACTTCTTCCTTTCCGGGGAATGCTCACTTAACATGAGTTGTGATCCATTAAAACTCTAGCAAAAATATTTGTACTGCATTTGGCAAACTAACAACACTATCAACACCCTATACCTTTTGCTTAGCGAGGTGACCAATCAAGCTAAATTGTATTTGCGTTTGAATGGCACCTTGCATGTAATTAGGTGGCACACACTTACCCTTTGATAGTTTTACCCAGTTACAGTAAACAGCATTTATTAGTTACTGTTGTATTTAATATTTACTAGTAGAACGACCGTGCGTTGGTCAATTTTCTCTTGATACTCGGATGCAATGATTTCATGCACCTTGAAATTTGAACATGTGTTGGGGAACAACTAAATTGAGCCTTATAAAACTGGAAAAGTAAAATTTTGATATAAGCCCTATAAACCAGAAAAGATGGAGTAATAATCCAGCTCTTAACATGAAGGACTCACATGACTCATAGAGTAATAAATACTACGTAGCAAACTCTTTGTGATTTATTTAGTGTACTAGTATACGCAGGAGAACCACCCTGACTGTGACGCCGACAAATCCCACACTTCAAAAGCCGCGAGGTGCACTCAACGACGAATCCGATAACGAACTAAGACGGGGAGCTATGCATGCCACAATTGTGCAGGATCACTGAGCTGGGCCACCAGCCGCTTGGCATCGTTGCCATCTGAACCTCACCATCAAACAGCTCTGACTCCACCGCAACAAAGTTACTACGATCTTTCCAGGACCTCATCTTTCACGCATCCACCTAGACTTTGATACACACATCGGCAAGAAAATTTATTTGTTCCCTTCGGCCAGACCTGACTCTCAAAATGATGCCCCGTTGAGGGACGTGACGCAAGGCATCATCACCATCTGACCTGGTGAAAACAAGGATCCAAGGTTTAACAAGGAGCCCAGAGCCTAGGAAAAGTGGAGGAGCCAACACCACAATGATGCTTTCATGAATCTAAGGACGTCCGCGGACCTCGCCGCCGCCAGCTCTTACCATCGCAAGAACAAGGCATTTGCGCGACACTGCTCTCACTTCCCTGCTTCGGATCCGGTTGATGCAGCCAGTCCTCCACACGCCACCGACCACCATCCAGAATCATCTCCATGAAATTTAGAAGAAATCATCACACGTCAAATAGTTTATTGTCCGAGCGACAAATCTAAAAAGCACACTATTAAGGAGGTTGTTTCTTTGCAGCAAATTTGGGCCAGTTTTTCCTCTTCTGTAAGAAGCAAAGAAGTGAACTTTCAAAAATATTATGAAAGAACGTAGAAGAAAATTCAAGAAGCTAGTATCGGTGTATTAAGGATACATTTGACTATATAAATATGTAACTATGGACGGATAAACAGAAAACTGCATGGTTATTTATTATTAAAAATGGCGTTACTTTCTTAAGTAATTAATAGTAGTCCCTTCATCCCATAATACAGGATGTTATGACAACTAATGTACTCCCTCCGTTTCCTTTTATTCCGCACATAAGATTTGGTTAAAGTCAAACTTTGTAAAATTTGACTAAGTTTATAGAAAAAAATATTAACATCTCCAATACTAAAGTTATATGCTATGAAAATTAATTTCATCATGCATCTAACATTATTGATTTCATAGTGTGGATGTTGATATCTTTTCCTACAAAGCTAGTCAAATTTTACAAAGCTTGACTTTGACCAAATTTTATATGCAACTAAAAAGAAACGGAGTGACTACTCTCATATTGTTTCCATATTACCAATATACAATCATTAACCCTTACCTCGTGGGAGGTAATAGTAATATTAGCCTAGTTATTTATAGTACATACTGTATATCTTGAGGTGCTTGATTTCCGACAAAGGCGTACAAAGTCCACTTTTTCTTTTTAACAAAAATAGGGTGAGAGACACTGAAGGACATGCTGGGACCCTTCAATTTACATTCATGGGGAACAGACTACCTATGATGGGACGACTTGACCGACAAAGTCTCACATGTGAAGCCAGACCACAAGTTCGAACGCGCGACTTCGAAAGATTCTTCTCACAGTCACATGTAGCACTGCTGGTCTTTGTCATCGTTCGTAACGGTACGTCCGTCTGAATTTGTTACCAAACACTAGAGTTTTGTGAAGCTTGACAATGCCCGTACGTTGGCAGGGTTCTGTTGGCACTTGTAGATGCAAGTACACGTGCATGTCATGCTGGCTGTGTTGCGTTCTGTTCATACGTACTTAGCGCCTACTAGCATTGACTAGCTGCGTACACACTCCGTCGGCTCACATATGATATGTATACACAGACACATCGAGCAAGTAGGCAGCTCATTGCTGGGCGTAGTACGGCGACAGCTATCTTGAGGCGACACATCATGGATTGTTTGTTGAATCTTGCCATTCGTAGGAACAAATTCGTACTACGACACACCATGGTTTGTTTGTTGAATCTTGCCATACGTAGGCACAAAAAACATGCGTGAGATTAACTGGGTGAGGGCCGCTGAATTGATTGATCGTGGTACGTGGAGGGCACAGCTTCGTTGTTTGTTCCTTCGTTGTATGTTCGTAGATGCATGTTCCTGGCTTTGTTGCGTGGTGCGTGCGTATCTCCTACTCTACGAGAATTGACTCGCCTCTGGTTACATATCAATGCATATTTTGGTCGGTTACCACACATCCGAGCAAGTAGGTGTACCACATCGCTGACGTACCATCAATTGTTTGTTGGTGGGTCGAATGGTAGTGAATTGCAGAAAACATCGACATTGAAGGCTAGGTTTGCAGGAACCACAAGTCTACGTAATTATGCTGAAAAACACTAAATTTTTTTTCTCATTTTTTGCAAAAAAAACTAGTTGGCGGCTTTGGTCGTTTTAATGACGATTATGACAAGTGAGTCCCGCTTTTGCCGACGTGCCGTAACGGTTAGTAGGCGACGCAGTTAGACAGAGGATTTTACACCAACACCCTTTTTAGAAAAAATAAAAAGCAATCAAGCCCCTGCCCTCCTCGTCTAAGTCATCGACTAGTGTCGGTCTGCAGCTGAGCCACCCACCGCCATGGACAGCCTCAAAGTCCTGCCACCGTGGTCAACTGGAGCCAGCAGTCGGCGCCGCCAGCCGAATCCCGTTGGCGCCCAAAGCTAGACTGGAGAGGTCACCGTGCAACCTGGCTCCGCCGTCGAGCTTCTGTCGTGCTCGTCGCGGCTGGAGGAGGAGCCCGCGCCGCCGTGCTCGATCCGTCCTTGACTGCATAGGAGCTGGCGCCACCAACCCAACCACTCCCCAGCCTCCTCGTGTCGACCCGCACCGGTTCCGGCAGGATCCGGGCGGGAATCGAGCCACCGCCGCCCGTTGATGTTCCGGCCGCGAACCCGCCACTGCCTCACCCCCTCCAGCCAAGGAATCGAGCCGGATCCACCGTGTTATGCCTGTCCCCGACCATGGTGGACCTCCCCCTTGCCCCGCCACTTGAGCAAGTAGCAGCTGCACCTGCACGGGCCGCGCAAGGGGAGGGAGTGGCCGCCGGCGTCCACCACCGGACCGGCGGGGGCGCTGGATCGTGGAGGCACGACTCTGGACTGGGGAGGCAGGGGCGGCACCGGGAGGGCATGGGACGCCGATGGCGGAGGGGAAGGGCAGAGTTTTTTCTTTTAATTTTTTGACAATTTGTGTTTTTCGTTTTTGAAAAGGGAGGGAGTTTTTGGTAAAAGTATATTTGTAACGACGGCTAGTATGAACAGTTACACCACATCATCTTTGTTAAAGTTGTGTCGAATATAGTGTACAAGGTAGGTTACAGTTGGACTTGTAGTTGTATTGTGTTTAGATAGGATATGGAGTCGTGTCCAAGTAGGACACTTGTATCCTAGGCCTCTCTTATATAGCGAGGGTAGACACACGATGTAACCTATGCCAACATAATAGTACCGGAACGCAGGGGAAGCCGGCGGCATGTGCCGGTGTCCAGGGCGACCGGGTGCGGTATTGTGACGGTATCACGGGGAGGAGCGCCCGTAGTCAGGCCCCGGGGATGTAGCCATATCGGTGAACCTCGTTAACAAATCTCGGTGTCGTGCCTCGTGTGATTGCTTGGTCCTCGGATGATCGATGGTATGCCTCGAATTTATTCTAACAATCTTTTATGGGACCCACCTGTCATAATCGTCGTCAAAAGAACCAAAGCCGCCAACTAGTGTTTTTTTTAAAGAGAAAAGGAAAAAAAATTGTGGTTTTGGGCAAAATTACTTAGACTTGTGGTTCCTGGAAACCTATCTTTCAATGTTGATGTTTTCTGCAATTCACTCATGTGCATGGGACGCACGTTATGGTAGCTTGCATGTCCTATACACCTACGCACATCCATTTTCTACCCCTGCACAACTGCACAAGGAATTAACGGCCTGTATCTATCTGGGGAAAAAATTCTATGAGACTAGGTCCCACATGCCATCACGTGAAACCCCTCCTGATGATTGACACGTGGCACTAACAATCTCAAAGCACCAACTCCGACTTTGTCCATTAATTTCCAATCCCGAGCGCTAATCCCAATTGCAATTCTAACGCTCGAATAGGTGCGTACAGACAAAACGGTTTAGGCGTACGTTATGGTAGCTATCATGCATGTCCTATGCACCTACGCACATCCATTTTCTACCTCTGCACAAGGAATACGGCCTGTATCTATTTTGGAGCACTGTTTGTTTAGTCCTATTTTTATTTTTATTTTCATTTTTCTTTGAAGTTGTTAAGTCCTTTTTAAAAATTGTTAAGTCCTATTTTCAAAAATAAAATTGTTAAGTCCTACTATTTAATGCCCGTTCATTTTGGCAGAATTATGCACTCTCCCGGACTGGATTGTTAGGCCATCATACCAATGCGACATTTTTCTGGACCGCAAGTCGCCCGGCCGCCCCCTTTATTGTTTCCAGCCTAAGCTATTAATTCAGACCTGCACATAACAGCAAAGTGTACGTGCAACACAGTTTGGCAGTAATATTATTTCTCAGATGAATATATATTATTCACAGGGGAAGATTTATTCATGGCGGGTTTTATCGAACAGATCAAATGAAACCATTCCAAATGAGCCCACACAAGACTTTCGGGAACAGACACACGACCCTTGTCGAACGTTCCACAACACTGATTTATTATTCACATGAAGTAAGCATTCCCCGGAAAAAGAAAAAGAAGTAAGCATTCATGAAATAAAAAGAATCTTGTCTTGGCCCAACTAGCTATTAGGCTGGTCATAGTGGGAGTAACATAGGTAGTAACATAGATGCCACATAAGCAAAAATGATGATGTGGCAAGTAGTTAATGAGGAGAGAGGCAAATAGAGTAACATAATATGTTACCATCACATAGCGGTTTCCAATGCATAATGAGTCTACAAAGTAATAAATGAAGGCAACTATGTTACCACACCTATGACACTACCCACTATGAAGGTAGTAACATAGACTAGTAACATATGTATGTTACTAGTCTAAGTTACTCCCCACTATGACCAGCCTTAAGGGCACCTCAGACACAGCGCACCAAATCATAAATGTCCAGGCCATAGTGTGAGGATGCTTTCTACTACTTTGGAAGGTTAGTACCTCCTTCCGGGGTTTAAAGGGCCCTTAAGAGCATGGATAATAGTATAGCCAACTGCTGGCTATAAGCCATTGTCATGTCATCTATAGCTCATCTTATAGCCAATATGTACAATAGTTGATTAGAAGAGTGTATTACTTTTTTATTATATGACCCACCTTTCACTCTCACAAAATACCTAGGAGCACGTGTTAGAGCTGGCTCTTCACCAAGAGCCCGCTTATCTTCTCTCTCCTCTTCTCTTTCCTCCAACTAAGCAAAAATATACTAGTTTATTTCTTATAGCCGGCTGACTCAGCTCTATTGTACTTGCTCTAAGCCATAGCTCCGGAACCATGACAGTTGTCTATTTTAATAGTCTGATTCTTGGAACTCCTCACAAGCCGGGCAGTGCTCGTTTCTCCTCTTTACATGCGTCCAATGAATGGCTTGCATGCTGAGCTGCCGCGGCAAATTTTCTCACCTGCCTGCATGCGTTCTCTGACCTGCTTGCATGCGGCCAATTAGCAGCAGCCTTTTCCTCATGCTTGCATGCACAGCGCTAATACACACGTAGCCTTACATATTAGGACGAGGTGAGCTGGCTCAAGGGCCTTTTAAACCCGGACGGAGGTAGTACCATCCAATATGGTGTCACAGATGTCAACGGACGCATCTGCGCGTCTGAATTTCCATCCAGACCTCCGCCTCATACACGTCCGACAACATGGTCTCACCGGAAACCCTCTCCCACGTGTCCTCTACAGCTCTACCTTTGCATTGGGCACCACATTCATGGCGGCCCGAAGCAGGCGCTACTGGTCACCACATCATGCCGGTCGGAAGGTGCGACAATGGGTGGCTCGGTGGCCAAGAATGCCCCCAGCACCACGTCTTATTTTTTGATACAGGGTTGATTTTATTGACTCAAAATGAAGCATAAAGCGGATACAAACACAATGAGGACCGACCTGGCCTTTGAAAAGTTAGGATGCACATAACCAATACCAACGCACATACACAAACAAAAAAAAACACCCAGACAATGAGCAAAGTCACATAAGACCCAAGCTATGCCTAAGTACGAAAAAAGACTAAAATCAAAACAGTAATCGGCAAACTACAACCACAACTATATTTGCACCAACAATCTTCTGACACCACTACGACATTGATGTTTTTCAACAGCAACGCCTTCAGGAAGAAAACGACACTCAAGCATCGTCGTCACCGAATCCAACCACCGGAGGCTAGATTTCTAGGTTTTCACCGTGAAGAACAAGCCCGTTTCATAGTCCTTGCATATCTATTTCCGTTTCATAGTCCATGTGCTGATCTATGTAGTTTATATTCACGTTGCATGCTTAGTATGGATACAGGGTATCGAATATGAGGAGTGACGCGTCAAAAAAAATGAGGAGTGTGGATGTGGAGGACATAAATTGAGGAGTGCCCAGTCAATGCATGTGGACGCGCACGGACGTGTCCGCGAGCATTTTGTGCAGTTGTTGACTCGGAATTGTAAACCGAAGAAGCATTCCTGTGATCTAGCTGTATGAATGGTTTCATTTTCAATACGAGGGGACGAATTCGGTGACCCTGGCTGTAGATGCTCTTACCCATTACAATAGTGCGGACAACGCTCAATAATCTTTGAGACTTTTCAATGCTCTTTGAGAAGTAGTACAAGTTCTCAATGTGGGGACAACAACATCAAAGGACGTGAATTCTCAATCCTCTTTGAGTACCGGTTCTCAAGCTCCAGGGTGAAAAACGATCACTACCTCCATGTGAGCGTATGTAAAATATGGTAGCTGATGCGGGTCATTCAACTTCGGAAGGTTAGTAAATAGTAAAGATATGTATAATTCTTAGACTTATAATATAATACATCGTGTATTTGTTTTTCTTCTCCAAAAAAAAGCATGGTCTACTTTGGAGGAAAGGGAGTACTTGATGTGGCTCAGCTCTAGCCTCAATCATATGTCTTGGCAAGATATTTGCACGTGACGAGACAGAAGCCGCGTGAGTCTCCCATCTCCCTCACGTCTTTAAATACTTGCCGCCTCCGCTCATCTCCCAACGCACATAAATCATTTGATCAGCCTCTTGCCCCGTTTGCTTTGTTCTTCACAAGGTTGCTAGCTCGCTCGACCATGGCAAGCAGCAACAGCATCCCAGCCAGCACCTTGGGCGAGATCAGAGCTGCCCAGCGTGCGGACGGGCTAGCGGCGGTGCTGGCCATTGGCACGGCGAACCCGCCCCACTGCGTGCCGCAGGGCGACTACCCCGACTACTACTTCCGCGTCACCCAGAGCGACCACCTCACCCACCTCAAGCCCACCTTCGCCAAACTATGCCGGATCTCAGGCGTCGAGAGGCGTTTCTTCTACCACACCGAGGAGCTGCTCTCCGCCCAGCCGGACATGTCCCTGGAGGCCCGGCTCGAGATCGTGGCCGCTGCCGCCCCGGAGCTCGCCGCGTCGGCAGCCGCCAAGGCCATTGCCGAGTGGGGTCGTACCGCGGCCGACATCACCCACCTCGTCGTCACCACCAACGCGGGAGCGCACGCGCCGGGCACTGACGTCCGCCTCGTCTCCCTCCTTGGTTTCCGCCATGATGTCTGCCGCACGGCGCTCCAGCTCAACGGCTGCGCCGCTGGGTCCGCTGCGCTGCGCCTCGCCAAGGACTTCGCCGAGAATAACCGTGGCGCCCGCGTCCTCGTGGTCTGCGTCGAGCTCACCGTCGCTGTTTTTCGCGGGCCCGTCGAGTCGGACACCTTCGACACCCTCATTTCCCAGGCACTGTTCGGCGACGGAGCGGGCGCGGCCATTGTGGGGGCTGACCCCGACGCCCGGGAGCGCCCCCTGTTCAACATGGTGGCGGCCTCGCAGGCCGTGATACCGGACACCGAGCACGTACCCAGGATGCATCTCGGGAGTGGAGGCATCGACTGGAACATTTCGAACGGACTACCAAGGCTGGCGGCAGGCATCATTGAGCGTTGCTTGCTGGATGCACTGGGCGACCAGCTTACCACCGTCGTCGGAGGTGTCGTCGACTGGAATGATCTCTTCTGGGCGGTGCACCCGGGCAGCGGCGGGATGCTGGAGCGCATCGGCAAGGCACTCCGGCTGGCCCCGGAGAAGCTGGCGGCAAGCAGAACTGTGGTCAGAGAGTACGGGAACATGTTGGGCGCCACGGTGATCTTCGTGCTCGATGAGGTCAGGCGCCGAAGAATAAATCCTGAAGGTGCTGGAGCTGGAGCTGGCCTTAATGAAGAGTGGGGGGTGATGATTGGATTCGGACCAGGGTTCACTGTCGAGGCGATGCTGCTGCACGCTGCCACCTAAGGTAAACCCAAGAAAAAGAACGAAAATGCATGGCACATACAGAGTAGTACTAGTATATATATTCAATAAGTGCATGCAATGCAACCTTTTATATTTCCATATCCATATGTCACTTTGATATTCCCATATCCATATGTCACTTTGATATTTCCCTCTTTCACGTAAGCGATGTGAACATGTGTGGTGTGAGAATGGTATTGTAAGTTGTGTAAGAGTGAGTTTTAAAAAAAGTTGTGTAAGAACGATCAATATTATATGGTCATAAATATATATGGAGTATATGATATCCGTACTGTGTGGATTACTGTATATACCTGTTGTTAAATTTGGGGACGCTGCTGCTGTGAATTGACATGTTTCCTCTGGAATACAGGCCTAACTAGTACCTGAATTTCACTGGAATTCAAAATTATCATAGTAATTGATTTCATCGAAAGAGGAAGTACAAGCGAAAATGAAATGGCACAAGCATATCTCTCCTCATCTTTTATAGTCAGACAGTGTCAGACACACAAGTATTGCTACCTGAATCCGCGACATTGCCCAGTACCGATTGGTTTGCCGAGTGCATTGAGTCGGGCACTCGGCACACAATTCTTGCCGAGTAAAAAAAAAAATTCCCATTGACAAGAAATTCTTTGTTGAGTGCCGTGAGTATGTTTTCTTTTACACTCGTCAAACACTTATTTTCCTTTTTTTTTTCTTCCTCTTTCTTTTGTTTCTTTTCTTTTGTACATTATTTATTTTCCTTTTTCCTTTTACATTTTGTTATATTCTACATTTTTCATTTTCATTTCATCCTTCCTATTTTTTTTATATGCGTTAAGTGCATATTTTAGGCATTTAGTTAATATAATAAAAAAAGAACTGCAAGTACATAGAAACATTGTTAAAATTGGGTTGAAAAGTCTTATTTGTGTTCTTGAGACTATGTCTAGACCTTATCCCAAAAAAGAAAGGAATTACAAATATCGATGGCGTTGACGAGGGAAGCGCAAGCCCTAGCTTTCCATCAAGCCATACAGTTACCAAGAATCGAGGAAATTATTATTGCGTTATTAATGCAAGGGCCTAATAAAAATGATACAACGTTTGGTGGCTCTGTGGCCCAATAAACCCAGGCGAGGGACAAATGATCATGTTAGAAAAAAAAGCATTATCTTCATCAAGTTGGGTGAGAATTAAAGATTGGGTTTCTTCCATTTGCGAGCATTGGGTTTCAAGCCTGCGTGAGTGTTTATCTAGATTTTTCATGGCATGACCTAAACCATCAAATCCTTCATATAGGTGAGATATAACCTTTTCATTTTGGTAGAGACACCTCCTCTGGTCCTTTTTAAAACCATATTGATGATGCTTTAGTTTCCTCATTTCCACAATGAGTTCGTCTTCTCGTCGATAAATACTAAAGAGATCTATGTTTTCTTGTTTAACTTGCTCGAGCAGCTGACCTTTCCCTTTTGGTATGTCTCTAAATTCATCCATATTATTGACATCGTAAATTTTCCTGAGATCTTAGCTGGGTCTTCAGTATACCTTTATTTTCTAGCAGTCGTGATCTTTTGTATCTAATCCTCTACAACCTTCAGGGTTAAAGGCATGCCTTTTAACCTCATCCATAAGTTCACAATCAATAGAATACTCAGAAGAAAACTTAGTAGGATGAACTATGGGAGATCTTGAGCCCACATAAGGAGCATAATACTACTTCAAAGATTTTTTTCCTTCTTTTAGGTGACCGTCATATCTACAGACAAACTTTTAATCCCCGCTGATTGATTTTTTTGGATTTTTTTTCTATGAATGAAGCTTGTAGCTGCTCCGAATAATGTGTGACAATGAGCATATATAAAAACAGCGCCTGCAAATCAGTTACAAAACAAATACTCTGCCGTAGCTCCCCGACAACGGCGCCAGAACATGCTTGATGGCATGTAAGACACACATGATTGCGTAGCAACTTCATATAAGTATCCCAATAGTTATCACCCCAAAAAGAAGAGAGGAGAATATTGTGAGTGGCGTTTTGGTCACATAGAAGTTGTCATATGTCTTGTGTGAAGTAATTGTCTGAAAATCTGGATATAGTATCACGGTCCCATGAAACAAATATACCAGGGTGGACTGTTGATTGTTGCAGCGAGATTAATAAAGAGTTAAAAGGCAAATAACATAAAGTAAAGCATCTGAAAATAAACATATGTTGTCTGCAATGTAGAAGTTAGGCGCAAAGAAACTTTAGATTATGGTGTACATCAAGTGTGCAAGTCGGGCGATAACACTAGTAACCTTGTATTGTCATTCTACAACATAGATTGTTTGTTCTGTAGGTGGTTCGCTCTTGAGTGGTCAAACTACTACGCGCCAGAATTGTTCTACCCTACAATGCTCCTTCGACATTGTCATAACATGGGCGTTTCCACAATTAAGGTCATAAGAGGGAAAACGCGGTGTCAAGGATCATTATTATCTCATATTGTCTTCACTGCTCATAGATACTATCACTTGTCACCTGGAGGTCATACATTCACTAAATAATATGCGTTACCACTGTACGTCTTCGAATCATGTTTCTTGGGCCCTTAAATTAGACAACATGTATTATGTTCACCAAAGATAAACAACGTACTAAACAATCATAAAACTATGACCACAAAAGACGACATATTGAATAGATACAAATGAGTCTCAACAATCCACTGCATATCTTCCCTCCCACAGAAATAAAAATTGATCTTTTATCTTGTGCTATCTATTCGGGTGCAGAATAATTGTCCACTGAGCTACTTAATAACCATATTTGTTGATCAATTTATAAATGGGTGCACAATTTATGTGATAAGATGCATGCACGATACACACAACTACAAATTAATGCAGCGACATTTAGCAAGCACCGCCTTCGGACTAATTTGTGCACTGAGAGTATTGAATCTTTATGCAAGAAAAAATAACATATGCACCATGAACACGCCATGCCCAGAGAATCCAATATTACATGTACAATAACATTCAATATAATCACCCAACGACAACCGACGAGCCCCGATCTACTCCCTTCCCCCGCGTCCCTCCCGCATCGGGCGACTCGGGTGGGCCGCTACCATAGCGACCGCCGAGCCCCGATCTACTACCTCCTCTCCTCCCGTCGCCGCCGCGTGATGCCGGTAGACTAAGCCCTGGGGCAGATGGAGGTGGGGGGGGGGGTGTCTCTCCTTCTCCCCCGCGTCTTGGGGTGGGGCCCCCGACATGTGGAGGCGTGGCTCGTCGGGTCCTGTGTTGTGGCGGTTGGCCCTGCCTTGTGGCGACGGCGGGCGGCTCTACTGCCAGCCGGATCTCGGATTAGCGGCGCCGGCATGGAGGACCTGGTGGATGGATTGGCTGTACGTGAGGTCTGGCCTCCGATCAGATCTGGTCTGGCCTGTGGGGCTTGCTCCTTGCGTGGCGGCGGTGATCGGTGGTGGTCCCATGCATACGAGGCTGGATGGAGGTTCCTGGAGCGGATGCATGTGAAAACCCAACTCTTGTCTCATTGCCAAGGCCGACGATGGTGGCGGTTTCGCCGTTGTCCCCTCCTGAAGGCATCATCGTGTTGAAGCTCTAGACCCCTATCCGCCAACTCCAGTGGAATGCCTAGATTGGTCGATCAGATGACGGCGGTGCTCTTACGCGTATCTCTCTTGGGGGCGTCATTCTTGGAGGTATGCATAGGCTCGAGGGACCAGTGGATGACAATTGTGGTGGAGCGGTGTTCCATGTGTCGCGTCGATGACGTGGGGTCTCGTTTGAAGGAAATATGCCCTAGAGGCAATAATAAAGTTATTATTTATTTCCTTATATCATGATAAATGTTTATTATTCATGCTAGAATTGTATTAACCGGAAACATAATACATGTGTGAATACATAGACAAACATAGTGTCACTAGTATGCCTCTACTTGACTAGCTCGTGAATCAAAGATGGTTAAGTTTCCTAGCCATGGACAAAAGAGTTGTCATTTGATTAACGAGATCACATCATTAGGAGAATGATGTGATTGACTTGACCCATTCCTTTAGCTTAGCACACGATCGTTTAGTATGTTGCTACTGCTTTCTTCATGACTTATACATGTTCCTGTGACTATGAGATTATGCAACTCCCATTTACCAGAGGAACACTTTGTGTGCTACCAAACGTCACAACGTAACTGGGTGATTATAAAGGTGCTCTACAGGTGTCTCCGACGGTACATGTTGGGTTGGCGTATTTCGAGATTAGCTTTTGTCACTCCGATTGTCGGAGAGGTATCTCTGGGCCCTCTCGGTAATACACATCACTTAAGCCTTGCAAGCATTGCAACTAATGAGTTAGTTGTGGGATGATGTATTACGGAACGAGTAAAGAGACTTGCAGGTAACGAGATTGAACTAGGTATTGGATACCGACAATCGAATCTCGGACAAGTAACATACCGATGACAAAGGGAACAACGTATGTTGTTATGCGGTTTGACCGATAAAGATCTTTTTAGAATATGTAGGAGCCAATATGAACATCCAGGATCCACTATTGGTTATTGACTGGAAACAGTTCTAGGTCATGTCTACATAGTTCTCGAACCCATAGGGTCCGCACGCTTAAGGTTACAATGACAGTTATATTATGAGTTTATGAGTTTTGATGTACCGAAGGAGTTCAGAGTCCCGGATGAGATCGGGGACATGACGAGGAGTCTCGAAATGGTCTAGACGTAAAGATCGATATATTGGACGACTATATTCGGACTTCGGAAAGGTTCCGAGTGATTCGGGTATTTTTCGGAGTACCGGAGAGTTACGGGAATTCGCCGGGAGAAGTATTGGGCCTTATTGGGCCATACGGGAAAGAGAGAGGGGCTGCCTAGGGCAGGCCGCGCGCCCCCCCAAGGCCTAGTCCGAATTGGACTAGGGGGAGGGGCCGCACCCCCTCCTTCCTTCCCTTCTCTCTTCCCTTTCCTTCTCTCCCATTCCTACTACATGGAAGGTCTCCTATTTGGACTAGGAAAGGAGGGAATCCTACTCCCGGTGGGAGTAGGACTCCTCCCTGGCGCGCCCTCCCTTGGCCGGCCGCCCCCTCCCCCTTGCTTCTTTATATACGGGGGCAGGGGGGCACCCCATGACACACAAGTTGATCTACGGATCGTTCCTTAGCCGTGTGCGGTGCCCCCCTCCACCATATTCCACCTCGGTCATATCGTCGCGGAGTTTTGGCAAAGCCCTGCGCCGGTAGAGCATCATCATCATCACCACGCCGTCGTGCTGACGGAACTCTTCCCCGACACTTTGCTGGATCGGAGTCTGGGGATCGTCATCGAGCTGAACGTGTGCTGAACTCGGAGGTGCCGTACGTTCGGTACTTAGATCGGTCGGATCGTGAAGACGTACGACTACATCAACCGCGTTGTCATAATGCTTCCGCTTACGGTCTACGAGGGTACGTGGACAACACTCTCCCCTCTCGTTGCTATGCCATCACCATGATCTTGCATGTACGTACGAAATTTTTTGAAATTACTACGTTCCCCAACAGTGGCATCCGAGCCTAGGTTTTATGCGTAGATGTCATATGCACGAGTAGAACACAAGTGAGTTGTGGGCGATACAAGTCATACTGCTTACCAGCATGTCATACTTTGGTTCGGCGGTATTGTGAGATGAGCGGCCCGGACCAACATTACGCGTATGCTTACGCGAGACTAGTTTCACCGTTACGAGCACTCGTGCTTAAAGGTGGCTGGCGGGTGTCTGTCTCTCTCACTTTAGCTGAATCGAGTGTGGCTACGCCCGGTCCTTGCGAAGGTTAAAACAACACTAACTTGACGAACTATCGTTGTGGTTTTGATGCGTAGGTAAGAACGGTTCTTGCTAAGCCCGTAGCAGCCACGTAAAACTTGCAACAACAAAGTAGAGGACGTCTAACTTGTTTTTGCTGGGCATGTTGTGATGTGATATGGTCAAGACGTGATGCTATATTTTATTGTATGAGATGATCATGTTTTGTAACTGAAGTTAGCGGCAACTAGCAGGAGCCATATGGTTGTCGCTTTATTGTATGAAATGCAAACGCCCGTAATTGCTTTACTTTATCATAAGCAGTAGCGATAGTCGTAGAAGCAATAGATGGCGTAAACGACAATGATGCTACGATGGAGATCAAGGTGTCGCGCCGGTGACGATGGTGATCACGACGGTGCTTCGGAGATGGAGATCACAAGCACAAGATGATGATGGCCATATCATGTCACTTATATTGATTGCATCTGATGTTTATCCTTTATGCATCTTATCTTGCTTTGATTGACGCTAGCATTTTAAGATGATCTCTCACTAAAAATTATCAAGAAGTGTTCTCCCTGAGTATGAACTGTTGCCAAAGTTTGTCGTGCCCAGACACCACGTGATGATCGGGTGTGATAAGCTCTACGTCCATCTACAACGGGTGTAAGCCAGTTTTGCACACGCAGAATACTCAGGTTAAACTTGACGAGCCTAGCATATGCAGATATGGCCTCGGAACACAGAGACCGAAAGGTCGAGCGTGAATCATATAGTAGATATGATCAACATAGTGATGTTCACCATTGAAAACTACTCCATCTCACGTGATGATCGGTTATGGTTTAGTTGATTTGGATCACGTGATCACTTAGATGACTCGAGAGATGTCTGTCTAAGTGGGAGTTCTAATGTAATATGATTAATTGAACTTAAATTTATCATGAACTTAGTCCTGGTAGTATTTTGCAAATTATGTTGTAGATCAATAGCTTGCACTGTTGCTTTCATATGTTTATTTTGATATGTTCCTAGAGAAAATTGTGTTGAAAGATGTTAGTAGCAATGATGCGGATTGGATCCGTGATCTGAGGTTTATCCTCATTGCTGCACAGAAGAATTATGTCCTTAATGCACCACTAGGTGACAGACCTATTGCAGGAGCAGATGCAGACGTTATGAACGTTTGGCTAGCTCAATATGATGACTACTTGATAGTTTAGTGCACCATGCTTAACGGCTTAGAATTGGGACTTCAAGGACGTTTTGAACGTCATGGACCATATGAGATGTTCCAGGAATTGAAGTTAATATTTCAAGCAAATACCAGAGTTGAGAGATATGAAGTCTCCAACAAGTTCTATAGCTAAAAGATGGAGGAGAATCGCTCAACTAGTGAGCATGTGCTCAGATTGTCTGGGTACTACAATCGCTTGAATCAAGTGGGAGTTAATGTTCAAGATAAGATAGTGATTGACAGAATTCTCTAGTCACCATCACCAAGTTAGTAGAACTTTGTGATGAACTATAGTATGCAAGGGATGACGAAGATGATTCCCAATCTCTTCGTGATGTTGAAATCGACGAAGGTAGAAATCAAGAAAGAGCATCAAGTGTTAATGGTTGACAAGATCACTAGTTTCAAAAAAAGGGCAAAGGGAACGAAAGGGAACTTCGACTAGAATGACAAGCAAGTTGTCACTCCCACGAAGAAGCCCAAAGCTGAACCAAAGCCTGAAACTGAGTGCTTACACTGCAAAGGAAATGGTCACTGGAAACGGAAATACCCTGAATATTTGGTGGATAAGAAGGATGGCAAACTAAACAAGGGTATATTTGATATACAGATTATTGATGTGTACCTAACTAGTGTTTATAGTAACCCCTGAGTATTTGATACTTGTTCGGTTGCTAAGATTAGTAACTCGAAACAGGAGTTACAGAATAAACAGAAACTAGTTGAGGGTGAAGTCACGATGTATGTTGTAAGTGGTTCCAAGATTGATATGATCATCATCGCACACTCCCTATACTTTCGGGATTAGTGTTGAACCTAAATAAATGTTATTTGGCGTTTGCGTTGAGCATGAATATGATTTGATCATGTTTATTGCAATACGGTTATTCATTTAAAATCAGAGAATAATTTTTGTTCTGTTTAAATGAATAAAACCTTTGATGGTCATGCACCCAATGAAAATAGTTTGATGGATCTCGATCGTAGTGATACACATATTCATAATATTGATGCCAAAAGATGCAAAGTTGATAATGATAGTGCAACTTATTTGTGGCACTGCCATTTGGGTCATATCGGTGTAAAGTGCATGAAGAAACTCCATAAAGATGGATTTTCGGAATCACCTGGTTATGAATCATTTGATGCTTGCGAACCGTGCCTTTTGGGCAAGATGACTAAAAACTCCGTTCTCCGAAACAATGGAACGAGCTACTGACTTGTTGGAAATAATAATACCGATGTATGCGATCCAATGAGTATTGATGCTCGTGGCAAGTATCGTTATTTTCTGACCTTCACAGATGATTTGAGCAGATATGCGTATATCTACTTGATGAAACATAAGTCTGAAATAGTTGAAAAGTTCAAAGAATTTCAGAGTGAAGTGGAGAATCATGTAACAAGAAAATAAAGTTTCTACGATCTGATCGTGGAGGAAAATATTTGAGTTACGAGTTTGGCCTTCATATAAAACAATGTGGAATAGTTTCACAGCTCACGCCACCTAGAACACCACAACGTTATGGTGTGTCCGAACGTGTAACCACACTTTATTGGGTACGGTGTGATCTATGATGTATCTTACCGATTTACCACTGTTGTTTTGGGGTCATGCATTAGAGACAGCTACATTCACGTTTAATAGGGCACCATCTAAATCCGTTGAGACGACACCGTATGAACTATGGTTTAGCAGTAAACCTAAGCTGTCGTTTCTTAAAGTTTGGAGTTGCGATGCTTATATGAAAAAGGTTTTCAACCTGATAAGCTCGAACCCAAATCGGAGAAGTGGGTCTTCATAAAATACCCAAAGGAAACTATTGGGTACTCCTTCTATCACAAATCCAAAGGCAAAACATTCGTTGCTAAGAATGGATCCTTTCTAGAGAAGGAGTTTCTCTCGAAAGAAGTGAGTGGGAGGAAAGTAGAACTTGATAAGGTAATTGTACCTTCTCCCTTATTGGAAAGTAGTTCATCACAGAAATCTGTTCCTGTGACTACTACACCAATTAGTGAGGAAGCTAATGATGATGATCATGTAACTTCAGATTAAGTTACTACAGAACCTCGTAGGTCTTCCAGAGTAAGATCCGCACCAGAGTGGTATGGTAATCCCGTTCTGAAAGTTATGTTACTAGACCATGACAAACCTACGAACTATGAAGAAGCGATGGTGAGCCCAGATTCCGCAAAATGGCTTGAGGCCATGAGATCTGAGATAAGATCCATGTATGAAAACAAAGTATGGACTTTGAGTGATTTGCCCAATGATCGGCGAGACATTGAGATTAAATGGATCTTCAAGAGGAAGACGGACGCTGATAGTGTTACTATCTACAAAGCTGGAATTGTCGCAAAAAAGGTTTTCGACAAGTTCAAGGTGTTGACTATGATGAGAGTTTTTCACTCGTATCTGTGCTTAAGTCTGTCTGAATCATGTTAGCAATTGCCATATTTTATGAAATTTGGCAAATGGATGTCAAAACTGCATTCCTTAATGGATTTTTTAAAGAAGAGTTGTATATGATGCAACCAGAAGGTTTTGTCGATCCAAAAGGTGCTAACAAAATGTGCAAGCTCCAGCGATCCATCAATGGATTGGTGCAAGCATCTCGGAGTTGGAATATACGCTTTGATAAGTTGATCAGAGCTTATAGTTTTAATAGAGACTTGCGGTGAAGCCTGTATTTACAAAAAAGTGAGTGGGAGCACTACAGCATTTCTGATAAGTATATGTGAATGACATATTGTTGATCGGAAATAATGTAGAATTTTTCTGGAAAGCATAAAGGAGCGTTTGAAAGGAGTTTTTCAAAGAAAGACCTTGGTGAAGCTGCTTACACATTGAGCATCAAGATCTATAGAGATAGATCAAGACGCTTGATAAGATTTTTCAATGAGTACATACCTTGACAAGATTTTGAAGTAGTTCAAAATGGAACAGTCAAAGAAAGAGTTCTTGCCTATGTTGCAAGGTGTGAAGTTGAGTAAGACTCAAAACCCGACCATGGCAGAAAATAGAAAAGAATGAACACTAATTCCCTATGCCTCAGTCATAGGTTCTATAAAGTATGCTATGCTGTGTACTAGACCTATTGTATACCTTGCTCTGAGTTTTGCAAAGGAATACAATTTTGATCTAAAAGTAGATCACTAGAACAGCGGTCAAGAATATTCTTAGTGAGGACTAAGGAGATGTTTCTCGATTATGGAGGTGATAAAAGAGCCAGTCGTAAAAAGTTACAACGATGCAAGCTTTTACACCAATCCAGATGACTCTAAGTCTCAATCTGGATACATATTGAAAGTGGGAGCAATTAGCTAGAGTAGCTCCGTGCAGAGCATTGTGGACATAGAATATTTGCGAAATACATACGGCTCTGAATGTGACAGACCCGTTGACTAAACTTCTCTCATGAGCAAAACATGATCATACCTTAGTACTCTTTGGGTGTTAATCACATAGCGATGTGAACTAGATTATTTACTCTAGTAAACCCTTTGGGTGTTGGTCACATGACGATGTGAACTATGGGTGCTAATCACATGGTGACGTGAATTATTGGTGTTAAATCACATGGCGATGTGAACTAGATTATTGACTCTAGTGCAAGTGGGAGACTGAAGGAAATATGCCCTAGAGGCAATAATAAAGTTATTATTTATTTCCTTATATCATGATAAATGTTTATTATTCATGCTAGAATTGTATTAACCGGAAACATAATACATGTGTGAATACATAGACAAACATAGTGTCACTAGTATGCCTCTACTTGACTAGCTCGTGAATCAAAGATGGTTAAGTTCCCAGCCATGGACAAAAGAGTTGTCATTTGATTAACGAGATCACATCATTAGGAGAATGATGTGATTGACTTGACCCATTCCGTTAGCTTAGCACACGATCGTTTAGTATGTTGCTACTGCTTTCTTCATGACTTATACATGTTCCTGTGACTATGAGATTATGCAACTCCCGTTTACCAGAGGAACACTTTGTGTGCTACCAAACGTCACAACGTAACTGGGTGATTATAAAGATGCTCTACAGGTGTCTCCGAAGGTACATGTTGGGTTGGCGTATTTCGAGATTAGGTTTTGTCACTCCGATTGTCGGAGAGGTATCTCTGGGCCCTCTCGGTAATACACATCACTTAAGCCTTGCAAGCATTGCAACTAATGAGTTAGTTGTGGGATGATGTATTACGGAACGAGTAAAGAGACTTGCAGGTAACGAGATTGAACTAGGTATTGGATACCGACGATCGAATCTCGGGCAAGTAACATACCGATGACAAAGGGAACAACGTATGTTGTTATGCGGTTTGACCGATAAAGATCTTTGTAGAATATGTAGGAGCCAATATGAACATCCAGGTTCCACTATTGGTTATTGACCGGAAACAGTTCTAGGTCATGTCTACATAGTTCTCGAACCCGTAGGGTCCGCACGCTTAAGGTTACGATGACAGTTATATTATGAGTTTATGAGTTTTGATGTACCGAAGGAGTTTGGAGTCCCGGATGAGATCGGGGACATGATGAGGAGTCTCGAAATGGTCTAGACATAAAGATCGATATATTGGATGACTATATTCGGACTTCGGAAAGGTTTCGAGTGATTCGGGTATTTTTCGGAGTACCGGAGAGTTACGGGAATTCGCTGGGAGAAGTATTGGGCCTTATTGGGCCATACGGGAAAGAGAGAGGGGCTGCCTAGGGCAGGCCACGCGCCCCCCCAAGGCCTAGTCCGAATTGGACTAGGGGGAGGGGCCGCACCCCCTCCTTCCTTCCCTTCTCTCTTCCCTTTCCTTCTCTCCCACTCCTACTACATGGAAGGTCTCCTAGTTGGACTAGGGAAGGAGGGAATCCTACTCCCGGTGGGAGTAGGACTCCTCCCTGGCGCGCCCTCCCTTGGCCGGCCGCCCCCTCCCCCTTGCTCCTTTATATACGGGGGCAGGGGGGCACCTTATGACACACAAGTTGATCTACGGATCGTTCTTTAGCCGTGTGCGGTGCCCCCCTCCACCATATTCCACCTCGGTCATATTGTCGCGGAGTTTAGGCGAAGCCCTGCGCCGGTAGAGCATCATCATCGTCACCACGCCGTCGTGCTGACGGAACTCATCCCCGACACTCTGCTGGATCGGAGTCCGGGGATCGTCATCGAGTTGAACGTGTGCTGAACTCGGAGGTGTCGTACGTTCGGTACATGGATCGGTCGGATCGTGAAGACGTACGACTACATCAACCGCGTTGTCATAACGCTTCCGCTTACGGTCTACGAGGGTACGTGGACAACACTCTCCCCTCTCGTTGCTATGCCATCACCATGATCTTGCGTGTACGTAGGAATTTTTTTGAAATTACTACGTTCCCCAACATCGTTGGCATGGCGTGGCAGGGTCTCGGTGGCAGATGTGTAATGATGGACACGCGTAGGGATGAGATGTTGTCTTGCACCGTGGTTGCGTCGACATCAGGCTTGTCAACGTCGATGTGTCAATATCTGCTCTGAAGATGGATCAATGGAAGACGGTGGCGATGATGTATGAGAGTGCGTCGGACTGGTATGTGCCCCGTACCGGGTGTTTTTGTTTGTTGGGGCCTCCGGTTTTAGATGTTAGGCTTAGGTGAGAGGTCCGGGTATTTGGCTAACACTTTCCGCACCCCTCCATTCATGGAGAGGAGTAGTGACATATGTTGCCAAGATGACAGCATCAAACATATTAATGTATTACTTAGTATGGTTATTGTGAATAATTAATAAAGTGGCTGCATGCATCTCCCAGATGCAGAGGCCTGGGGTCATTCTCCTTTAACAAAAAACATGCAATACAAAAATAAGAGTTGCACATCCTTTTATTACATGATGCCGTCCATGTACTTGCGTATGAATGCGTACATGTCCACAGAGATGTCATGTTCGTGGTTATTTTTCGCTGGAGAACTCTTGCTTGCATGCACGGGGCAGTTCAGCTGCTTTAGTTTGGACTTGTTTTAAATTGTGTTGCGTCGATGGCTGCATCTCATAGGATTTTAGAGGGCAATTTTCTTCATCTGCACATCCTTTACTAATTATTATATTGTACGTGATTATATTGTATTCCCTATGTTTACGTCTTATATTTCTTTACAAAGTGGAAGCACTTGCAAGCTATTAAAAATATGCCCTATTAGATACACATGTGGGTTATGCTACAAGTTTGTACATATGATATCATGGTTTATTAGCGGAATACTTTTATAGAGAAGATACAAAACAAACACAGATGTGAAGAGGACACCATCGAGGTTGTGTGTTGGTGTCATCATCATCAATTAGCCACCGACAAAGCACACACCGCAAAAGCGCGAGTTGCACACGAGTATCCAAGCAATACAACCAGCCACTCGCCGGCAATAGGGCAACAATGAATCCTATGACGAACTAGGACGGGAGACTATCACTAGTAGAAAAAGGGTCTTTAGTCCCGGTTCTAGAACCGGGACTAAAGGGTCGTTACTAAAGCCTCTCCCTTTAGTCCCGGTTCTTACACGAACCGGGAGTAAAGGCCGTCCACATGGCTGCTGCCTGGAGGTCCACCTTTATTTCCGGTTGGTAACACCAACCAGTACTAAAGGAAATTTTCAGAATTTTTTTTGAAAATTCTTTTTGAAATTTTTCTTGATTTTCAAATTTCTGAATTATTTTAACCTCTAATCTCTAATCACCCCCCATCGCTGCTCAATTTAACCTCTAATCTTTAATAACCCCTCATCATTCCAAATCATCTAACTTCCCGGACGGTCACCCATCCTCTCACTACTCCAGCCTGGGCACGCTTAACTTCCGGGTTCTATTCTTCCTCGTTTCCAAGTCTGCAATTGTTGTTTTCCTGACAATAGTAAGATCTCAATACTATTAACCCTCAGGAATTTAGCTTGAGCATGAAGTCACACATTTCACTGTTTGAGTTTGAAACTATTGTTCTAAAAAACAATAATTATTTAGTAACACTAATATTTCTTGAATAAGTAGTTTGACCACAGTTTGACCACAGTTTGACCAGATTTGATCAAAATTCAAAACAACGGAAATAATTATTTAGTAACACTAATATTTATTGAATAAGTAGTTTGACCATTGTTTGACTATAGTTTGACCACAATTTGACCAGATTTGACTAAAATTAAAAAAAGTTATTATTTAGTACCACTAATATTCTTGAATAATTATTTAGTGACACTAATACTTCTTGAATAAGTAGTTTGACCAGATTTAACAAAAAAAATTGAGCATAACTTTTTTTTCCTTTTAGAATTTGAGGATTCTAAAATCGGATGCGTATTTTCGTGCTGAACATTTTGATATATTATATGTTTTTTCTGACATAGTATGCAAAAGTTATAGCCGTTTTACATTTTTTCCTACACTTTTTGCAAAACATGTCTAAATTTAAGTTTTTAAATTTTCCTAACTAGCAGATGTAGTAACATGACTACAACTCGAAGGATTTTAATTTTTGAAGTTTTTATCATTTTCTTTTCCTTTTTACAAAACTGAAAAGGCGATCCAGGGGGGTAGAGTTTTGAAAATGGGACCTTTTAGTAGCGGTTCGTGCCACGAACCGGTACTAATGCCTCAAACCCCATTAGTACTGGTTGGTGGCTCGAACCGGGACTAAAGGTCTAACCTTTAGTACTGGTTGGTGCCACGAACCGGTACTAATGGGCATCGCACCCTTTAGTCCCGGTTTGTGGCACCAACTGGGACTAAATGTCCCATATGAACCGGGACTAATGCGTGTACGGTGCCCTAGACGCTCGAACCGGGACTAATGCTCACATTAGTCCCGGTTCATAATGCAACCGGGATTAATGCTCTTTTCTGGCCGAACGAAAGCCCTGTTTTCTACTAGTGTATGCAAGTCATATGTCATGTAGGATGACCAAGTTGGGCCACCAGCCCCTTAGCATCGTTGCCATATGGACCTGGCTCGAAGGGCAGTGAACCGTTAGCAAGGAGGGGCACCTTGTCACCGGGCTGAGTCACGGGAAAAGTTGGCGGAGGTGGCAGCGAAGGTGCGCTTGCAACGGTGGATAGTGGGGCTTGAGGGGCATCCAGGGTTTTCTCCCTGGATGTTCGGGAGGAGCACCACGTGTGTGTGTGTAGTGATCAACCTGGAAAACTTTGACTAAGTACAAAATGAATATGCCTTGTATCTTGGAATGGAGAAAGTATGAATGATTGAACTTTTCTAAGACAATAGAAAATGAAGTACTACCTCGCATAAATTAAAAGGAGGTAGGAGAAAGCACCAGTGGAGTTCTATCTGAGGTAACTCTTCCTGACAATACCAATCGTAACCAATGTTGAGGAAATCGTTAACTGGTAGCTGCTCGCCTGGCTTGGGCATAGTGATTAATTGGTGAATCGACCTATTAACTGGATTAATCAGTCGACCATTAATCGGTGGAATTTTAAACTCAATAGCAGCAAATTTTGGTTGGAGGAATAGTCTACATTGCAAATATGAACAAATTTAGCACCATTTTATTTTCTCAATAGATCACAAACATGTATACAACAGCAAGCATCAACGAATATCCATGTGGGCGTAAAAAATCGTCAACAAACATGTATATGAGAACATTATTTTTTTCTTGATTTCCGCCTGGGTCCCAACTACAAGAGATGGCGGCCACACAACGACGACAGAGGGAGGGAAGGTGATAGCTGTTGTGCAGGGCACCTGAACAAGTTAGTTGCCGGTGGTGGTAGGTCAGCAAGGAGTTGGGGAAGTAGCGATGCACATATGGTGAAGAGGAAGTGGTGACACATAGGAGGTGAGGGAAAGCGGCGTCGCACCAACGAGGACCTGGCCAGCCGCCATCAAGGCCAGGAGGGGATGACTGGAGAGGGAGGGCCGGGAGGAGGACCAAACCCTTGCTATTTAGGAGTGGGAGAGGTGATGACCCACAAGTGTAGGGGATCTATCGTAGTCCTTTCGATAAGTAAGAGTGTCGAACCCAACGAGGAGCAGAAGGAAATGATAAGCGGTTTTCAGTAAGGTTTTCTCTGCAAGCACTGAAATAATAGGTGATAGAAAGTTTTGTGATAAGATAAATAGTAACAAGCAAAAAGTAAATAAAGTGCAGCAAGGTGGCCCAATCCTTTATGTAGCAAAGGATAAGCCTGGACAAATTCTAATAATGAAGAAGGAGCTCCCGAGGACACATTGGGAATTATCGTCAAGCTAGTTTTCATCACATTCATAAGATTCGCGTTCGGTACTTTGATAATTTGATATGTGGGTGGACCAGCACTTGGGTACTGCCCTAACTTGGACAAGCATCCCACTCATGATTAACCCCTATTGCAAGCATCCGCAACTACAAAAAGGAGTATTAAGGTAAACCTAACCACAGCATTAAACATATGGGTCCATATCAACCCCTAACGAAGCAACGCATAAACTAGGGTTTAAGCTTCTGTCACTCTACCAACCCATCATCTACTTATTACTTCCCTATGTGTGACACCCCCGATTCAATCATACACTAATCATGCATGCAAACGTGTACGATCAAGATCAAGGACTCACGGGAAGATATCACAACACAACTCTAAAAGTAAAATAAGTCATACTAGCATCATATTACAAGCCAAGGGCCTCGAGGGCTCGAATAAAAGTGCTCGAACATAAACGAGTTAGCGGAAGCAACAATTTCTGAGTATAGACATAAGTTAAACAAGTTTGCCTTAAGAAGGCTAGCACAAAAGTAACGACGATCGAAAAGGCGAGGCCTCCTGCCTGGGACCTCCTAACTACTCCTCGAAGCCGAACTCCATGTAGAACCATCCTCGGGATCCTTTGGCTCCTAGACTCTAGCATCTGGTTGCGGCATCCGAGAAGAAGAGGGAAAAGGGGCGAAAGAGGGAGCAAAGCAATCGTGAGTACTCATCCAAAGTAATCGCAAGCAAGGATCTACACTACATAAGCATGGGTATATGTGTAAAGAGGCAATATCGGTGGACTGAACTGCAGAATGCCAGAATAAGAGGGGAATAGCTAGTCCTATCGAAGACTACGCTTCTGGCACCCTCCGTCTTGCAGCATGTAGAAGAGAGTAGATTGAAGTCCTCCAAGTAGTATCGCATAGCATAATCCTACCCGGCGATCCTCCCCTCGTCGCCCTATGGAAAAGCGATCACCGGGATGTTTGTGGAACTTGTCTGGGTGTGTTTTATTAAGTATCCGGTTCTAGTTGTCATAAGGTTAAGGTACAACTCCTGGTCGTCCTTTTACCGAGGGACACGGCTATTTGAATAGATAAACTTCCCAACAGGGGTGCACCACATAACCCAACACGCTTGATCCCATTTGGCCGCACACACATTCCTGGGTCATGCCCGTCCTCAGAAGATCAACACGTCGCAGCCCCACCTAGGCACAACAGAGAGGTCAGCGCGCAGGGGTCTCGGCCCATCGCCCATTGCACACCTGGACATTGCGTGGGATGCCGGAGAGCAGACCTAGCAACCTCCATTACAAAGGAAGTTGCGTCAACGCAGTCCAACCCGGCGCGCGCCGCTAAGTCGCTGACGTCATGAAGGCTTCGGTTGATACCACGACGTCGAGTTCCCATATCTTTCCCGCGTAGTTGGTTAGTGCGTATAGGCCAGTGGCGAGACTCAGATCAAATACCAAGATCTCGTTAAGCGTGTTATTATGAAGTGACCGCGGACGCCGCCCAGGGCCAGGCCCACCTCTCTCCTAGGTGGTCTCAACCTGCCCAGTCGCTCTGCCACAAAGTAACAGTTGGGGGCCGTCGGGAACCCAGGCCCACCTCTACCGGGATGGAGCCGCCTGTCCTTCCAGCCCCCATATCCGATTCACTTGCGGGTACTCAAAGAGCCAACCCGACTTTAGTCACCATCTGTATAGTATGTATATGTGTATAGTATATACCCGTGATCACCTCTCGAGTGATCGCGAACCAATAGTATAGCAAGGCAGACTGACAAGAATGTCGGGCCAATCATGATAAACTAGCATCCTATAAGAATCATTTAGGATTGCGGGTAAGGTATCAATGACTGTAGTAACAATGATAGGCTATGCAACAGAATAGGAGTAACCGAACAGTAACATGCTACACTACTCTAATGCAAGCAGTATAGAGAAGAATAGGCGATATCAGGTGATCAAGGGGGAGGGCTTGCCTGGTTGCTCTGGCAAGGAGGGGTCGTCAACACAGTCGTCGAACTGGGGGTCGCCGGCAGTCTCAAGGTCTATCGGAAAGAAGTAACGGAGAGGGAACACAATAAATAACAGAGCAATCAAAGCATCACAAAGCGTAACAAGACAATACACGGTGTTAGGTGTGCCCTAACGCGGTAGTAGGTGATACCGACGAAAGGGGAAAACATCCGGGAAAGTATTCTCGGTGTTTCGCGTTTTCGGACAGATGAACCAGAGGGGGGGAAGTTGCGTGTTTGCTATGATAGCGAGGTGTGGCAAATGAACAGGCAGCGTATCCGAATTCGTCTCGTCGTTCTGAGCAACTTTCATGTACAAAGTATTACGATCCGAGCTACGGTTTAATTTATATGCTTTTCTAAAGTTTCATTTTTAGAATTTATTTAATTTATTTAATTCAACACTATTATCCAAAATAGTGTTTGCTGACATCATCATGATGTCAACATGATGTCATCAGTCCATTGACTGGTCAAACTGACGTGCGGGTCCCGCATGTCATTGACTCTCTAATCAATTAACAGTTGCTAATTAGGTTAATTAGTTATTAGGTTAATTAGTATTAATTAGTTAATTTAAACAGAATTAATTAAGTTAATTAATTGATTATTTAGTATTTAATTTTATTTATTTATTTTATTTATTATTATCTTTTTTTAATCGTTCTGGGGCGCTGGGGCCCCCCTGTCATAGGGTCAGGGGGCCTTAGCGGGTGAGCGGGCTAGCGGGCGTTGGGCGCAGCCGCAACGAGCGCAGCCTAGCAGAGCGCCGCGGGAGGCCGGTGGCCACGGCGCCATCTAGGCGTGGCTCAGGCGAGGCCGGGCGCCGGACCGGGCGGCGAGGCAGTAGCAGCAGTAGCAAGGGGGGGGCATGGTGAGCAGTGAGTGCGGGCACCAGCGCGGGGTGCAGCGGAGCTAGGCAACAGCGACGAGGAGCTCCGCATCAGCGATGGCCGGGGCGAGGTGGAGTGAGGGGTGGTGACACGACGCGACGATGATAGTAGGGGAACCGCAGGCGCGACAGGGCGGACACCGAGTGCGACGATTGCGGGACCTGCATGCGGGGCGAGGGGAGCGCGTGTGCGGGTGAGCAAGGGCGAATGGGGCACGGGCGCGGTGACCGTAGTAGGAGCAGGGGACGGCCACGGCGCAGGACGGCGGGCGAGAGCGTACGTGCGGAGACAGGGAAAGGAGGAGAGGCCAGGGGCCTCACTGGGGTTCGTAGGGACGGGGCAACGGTGCGCGGGGAGCGACTTGGGGAGGAGGACGAGGACGACGGGGCGGAGCGGAAGCAGGCCGGCGAGGGGGTCCGGGCGGCGATGGATGATCCGGCCGGCGGCGTCGGCGGTCTCCAGGGTCGGGGGGGCGAGCGCCCCCGATCCAGATCGGGTCGTGG
>NC_041386.1:709602200-709609946 GCF_002162155.2 Triticum dicoccoides | reverse complement strand
AGGGTTTTGGGTGAGAGGGGGATATGGGGAGTGGCCGGCCTGGTGGCCCGGTTGGGCTGCATGCCTGCTGGGCCGGAGCCCGGGGGTTCTTTTCCTCCCTTTTTTTGTTAGTTTTGTTTTCTGTTTGTTTCATTTCTTTTTATTTATTTTTCTCCTACTGCTTTACTTTTAGTTTTATTTTATTTTAGTTTTATAAAAATTATCACTAGCGCCTAAGTTAATACCTTTAAATATACTACTGCCACATTAATTCTCAACCCAAATTAAAATAGTTTAATATTTATAAAATTCAAAAGGCATTTATTTTAATATTCAAACCTCTGTTTTAATTATTTTAAACACTTAAACATTTTATTAAATTTAGGTTTCTCCACCATTATTACACATGATTTATTTAACACCCTTACAACATTTTAGTTTTGACTTTTGAAAACTTTAAATGTTTGACTTGATTTTGAATTTGAATTTTGAATTTGTTTTGAACTAATGCGAGATTAGCAACAGTAACCGTGGTGACATGGCATCATTAACAGAGGTTTACTGTATCTTAATTATCCGGGCGTCACAATTCTCCTCCACTACAAGAAATCTCGTCCCGAGATTTAAGCGGTGAAGTAAGGGAGGAAAGGTGCTGGTAGCGAAAAACCTAACGAGTCTTGTCGGTCTTGGCTGCCCTTGCGAAGAGATTGATCCCTTTCATTGATGTCTTAATTTCTCTGCTTCAAGTCACCATGACCAAGTCGCCATCCTTTCTTCGGGATGTCCATCATCCTACGAACGCGACCAAGGGGAAAAACTCCGGAAGAATGCATCTCCACAAAGCTGGGCGTCTGACGGTGAACTCAATGGGAAATACACAAGGTACCCCACGAGTTGTATTTCAGTGAATTCGTTGAGTGCAATATACGACGGTACCAAAGTTTCAAACGGGTAGGCAATCATTCGATGACTAGGCAGAAGCTGGAATGGGGGTTTGAACAACGAGATTAATATGGTGTTTGATTCCAGGATGAATAATGGTATAGCATTTAGCTCGTGAATCGCATACGAAGCCAGGTGCAAAGGATACATTAGAATCCGGGTTGTAAAGAAGAGTCAGGTTTCAAACCAGTGGACCTGTGGGTTATGGGCCCACCATGTGGGTTGAAAGTAGGAAGGGTGATGACATCTTGCACAGCCCCAACAGGGAGGTATGTCAGTGAATAGCTTGTCAACTATGCCGGCAACAATATCGGCACCAAGGACGGGGAACGAAGAGAACCATCTTCCTGCTCGTTGAACGAGGCGGACCAATAGGCAAAGTTCTCGTCCATCGGTGGTTACCGGAATGCTATCGACAAATGCAACAGGGTCTTGCTGACAGAATTGTACACCAGGGTGTTTACATAAGCAGGAGAATATTACTGCTCAGATAATATAGATCACAAGAAAGATCAAACAAAACAATGGAAAAGAAAATGTGTTTAAACACATATTTCAAGGGTATATCCTTCCCAAGGACAAGCAGAGCATGATATCCATGGCAGGATATAATGTAGATAACCCTTTAGGTAGGGGAGAGAATTTTCATGACATTATCCATACATCGGTGTTTGGATAATCGAGAAGGAAACATTTAGCATTGGGCATCAAATGTTTTTGTTGAAAATCGGAGTACCATGGACATGCTTCGAGATAGCACTGACATGGTTTGCAAGCAAAGGTCAGACTTTGGAAACACAAAGGATCCATCAGGAATAACTTGTGGAATAAGTCTTACAATTTCCTCATGGAAGAATGGATAACCTTGTTGAAAAGGAATCTATAACAATAGGGCCTCCGGCCAGGTGTGCTAGGCATGACCTCACCTTATTGGGTTATAGAAAGACCAATGCTATGACTCTTGGAAAATGATCCAACCATCATATTTGACCGGGTTTCTGATCTGATTGGTGTCAGGATACTTTAGACTCGGGATGCCTGTTGAAGAAAGGTGCAACACCAATTAACGAGAAGACATCGTAAGATTCTCGGGAAATGAACTATGGAAGCGAGTTCCGAAACAAGAGTTCATCATTAAATCAAGGAGAGGTGAGGAGGTGACTGATTGACTCGGCGACAATCCATTGAGATTTCCAAAAAGGTGGATTTCCACAACTATGTGAACAAGGAGATAACATTAGCCAGATCAAATGACTTAAATGATGTATGCTGGAGGGAACCATGCACAATTAAACATTGGTTGAAAGGTGCACCCGAAATATGGGCTGGGTTGCACGACCAACGTCGAAATGGCGATTGGGCAACCAACACACCAAATTGGAATTATTTTCTAATAACTCTGAAGCAATAGGGTTGCTAGAGATATTAAATTCTCACAACAGAATTCACTCAACACGGGGGCCAAGAAAAGAATGGTGATGGCCAGAAGCATTGCTGCAACAAGAATTTCTTAAGAGGTGGTGAAATTCTCACGACATTCCTGACATAAAACATGGTAATATTCCAAGGTAAGGAAGAACAAATGTTGGATAGCAAGGAACTCAAGGTACAACACAAAACACAAACAAGTTTGTGTTGGAGGAAAGGCAAGAAACTGGCCGATGATAACACAAATTGTCGAGGGAAAGGATGGTATTTCTCATCATGAATTCGATTGATATCCTAAAAACACTCAGAATGTTGATTATCATCACGACACATTTGTCGAGAGGTTTCATGAAGATGTAATCGGTTGGCGATGACATCAAGTCAAAGAAATGATGAAGTAAAGGGTTATTGAAACCACGGATACGACACAAACTCGGAATCAAGCTTGTTGTTCAAGGTGAGACGATATTACGAGGAAAGTCGACGTAAGCTTAGCTCATCGTCGAAAATTGTGATTCGGAAAGAAGGACCAGATAGCACATCTAAAAAGTTGCACGATAATGATATAGCCAATCAGACTACGAATGACTTGAAGGGTTACTAAACTCGTAAGCAACGAAAATTACTTAAGAGTTATTGATTCGGCGAGCGGAATCGATTCACTTATTGGTGTTCTCGGTCGACAAACAACCCAGAACCCGTGAAGTGTCAAAGACAAGGTAAGGTAGTACTTTAGCATGTTTATAAGATGTAGTGCAATGGAAAGATATCCTCGAGATACCAGGGGTAATACTCAAAGGTAGATCATAATAGAGGTTGGGCAGGCGTATTGACCTGTAGAAGACAAGTGATTTAACTTGTCCAAGAAATGGAATCAAGGAGAAAATATGGTCGGAACCACGTTTGCAAAGGATCAATTCACAGATACCAAATGATATTATATCAAGGAAATAGTTATTACTACAAGAAGCTTCCATGATAGGATCCACATCGGATCCATGGGCATGAACACAAAGTTCAAGGTCGACTCCCACTTCTTCAATGCCTAACCTGTCATTTACTTGTCGTTTTCGAAGAAGTTGTAGAGCAGAAAATTTATCTGGTAAAAACACCAGAATGGTATGACTTGTGAAAACTTTCGGGTTCACACGGTTTAGAGAAGGCATATGTTCAACCCACAAGGGCTTCTTAGTAACATATACCACAAGTTTCAAAATTAAATACACAAGCTCGAGAGAAGAGCATGGTTGGCCAAGCAGAGGATACAATTTACCAAAGGAATTATGTATCAGGGGAAGAACTCACAAGGTGATTGAATACGAAGGACACTGTCGGATAAAAATCCAACAATGGATCGGGCGATCCACAACGGAGCTGATGTGAGTATCGGTACTCACTCAGAGGAAGAAAGAATGCAGATGCATGAAATTCAAGAATCACCTGATTAGTCTGATTCTTAAATAGAAAGAAATTCTGGTTTCCAAAATGAAGGATCATAAGCAAACGCTCTGATCAAGGATGGATAAGTTGAAAACACTTAGTTGGACAATCAATAAAGGTTTGAATTGCCGAGAACCAACTCATGTCCGGAATGACGTCTGAGTCGGAAAGATAATTTTAAAAAGGATAACCTGATGACTGCATGTGTACGCACATATTGAATCAATAGGCTCAAAATGACTAAGACAAGGGATGTTATCGAGGACTACTAGCCATATGGAATTAACCATAATATAAGCAGACAAGAATTTCAAGAATAACAGGCTACAGAGGATTTTCGAAAGATTGAAAAGTATTCCAAAGAGTTTTGTGAGACATATGAACAATTGATAAGAACGGATCCTCGATAAATGTGAGAAAAAAACCCGTAAGGGTCTTCATGCGAAATAAAACTGCAAGACAGTAGATTCTCGGGACAACGGAGAATAGTTCGAGGCATCTTCTAACATCAAGAGCAACGAGAATAGATCATGAGAATGACAAGTGCAAGTAGATATCCATAGGGATATTTCGGTGGCAGTGAATTGCAAAGGCGATGAGCACAAGGGTCTCGGGAAAATATCGAGGGGTATCTTCAGAATCTTCTGACGAAACAAGCGATCTTTTGGAATGGGGGCTCTCCGGGAGAAATAGTTACGAGAACCTAGAGTTAGAGTTAGAAAAATCATTTAACCCGAATAGAGGAGAGATCAGAGTGCCAGAGTAAAGGTCGAGGAGTAAAAGATCCTAATACCACCCAATGGCGACGTGGGCCCATAAGGCACATAGCCATGTTAGTAAAAGTTTTGTAGTGACTAGACTCAACTTCGGCCAAGGAGTGTGGTAGGGGGATTCCTACAGGCAGTCGGCTCTGATACCAACTTGTGACTCCCCTGATTCAATCATACACTAATCATGCACGCAAACATGTACGATCAAGATCAGGGACTCACGGGAAGATATCACAACACAACTCTAAAAGTAAAATAAGTCATACTAGCATCATATTACAAGCCAGGGGCCTCGAGGGCTCGAATACAAGTGCTCGAACATAAACGAGTTAGCGGAAGCAACAATATCTGAGTAGAGACATAAGTTAAACAAGTTTGCCTTAAGAAGGCTAGCACAAAAGCAACGACGATCGAAAAGGCGAGGCCTCCTGCCTGGGACCTCCTAACTACTCCTCGAAGCCGAACTCCATGTAGAACCATCCTCGGGATCCCCTGGCTCCTGGACTCCAGCATATGGTTGCGGCATCCGAGAAGAAGTGGGAAAAGGGGTGAAAGAGGGAGCAAAGCAACCGTGAGTACTCATCCAAAGTACTCGCAAGCAAGGATCTACACTACATATGCATGGGTATATGTGTAAAGAGGCAATATTGGTGGGCTGAACTGTAGAATGCCAGAATAAGAGGGGAATAGCTAGTCCTATCAAAGACTACGCTTCTGGCAGCCTCCGTCTTGCAGCATGTAGAAGCGAGTAGATTGAAGTCCTCCAAGTAGCATCGCATAGCATAATCCTACCAGGCAATCCTCCCCCCGTCGCCCTGTGGAAAAGCGATCACCGGGATGTCTGTGGAACTTGTCTTGGTGTGTTTTATTAAGTATCCGGTTCTAGTTGTCATAAGGTCAAGGTACAACTCCGGGTCGTCCTTTTACCGAGGGACACGGCTATTCAAATAGATAAACTTCCCTGCAGGGGTGCACCACATAACCCAACACGCTCGATCCCATTTGGCCGCACACACTTTCCTGGGTCATGCCCGGCCTCGAAGATCAACACGTCGCAGCCCAACCTAGGCGCAATAGAGAGGTCAGCACGCCGGTCTAAATCCTATGCGCGCAGGGGTCTGGGCCCATCGCCCATTACACACCCGCACGTTGCGTGGGCGGCCGGAGAGCTGACGTCACGAAGGCTTCGGCTGATACCACGACGTCGAGTGCCCATATCTTTCCCGTGTAGTTGGTTAGTGCGTACAGGCCAGTGGCCAGAGTCAGATCAAATACCAAGATCTCGTTAAGCGTGTTATTATGAAGTAACCGCGGACCCCGCCCAGGGCCAGGCCCACCTCTCTCCTAGGTGGTCTCAACCTGCCATGTCGCTCCGCCACAAAGTAACAGTCGAGGGCCGTCGGGAACCCAGGCCCACCTCTACCGAGATGGAGCCGCCTGTCCTTCCAGCCCCCATATCCGAATCACTTGCGGGTACTCAAAGAGCCAACCCGACTTTAGTCACCATCTGTATAGTATGTATATATGTATAGTATATACCCGTGATCACCTCCCGAGTGATCACGGCTCAATAGTATAGCAAGGCAGACTGACAAGAATGTCGGGCCAATGATAATAAACTAGAATCCTATACTAAGCATTTAGGATTGCGGGTAAGGTATCAATGACTGTAGCAACAATGACAGGCTATGCAACAGAATAGGAGTAACCGAACAGTAACATGCTACACTACTCTAATGCAAGCAGTATAGAGAAGAATAGGCAATATCTGGTGATAAAGGGGGGGGCTTGCCTGGTTGCTCTGGCAAGGAGGGGTCGTCAACACCGTAGTCGAACTAGGGGTCGCCGGCAGTCTTGAGGTCTATCGGAAAGAAGTAACGGAGAGGGAACACAATAAATAACAGAGCAATCAAAGCATCACAAAGCGTAACAAGACAATACGCGGTGTTAGGTGTGCCCTAACGCGGTAGTAGGTGATACCGACGAAAGGGGGAAACATCCGGGAAAGTATTCCCGGTGTTTCGCGTTTTCGGACAGATGAACCAGAGGGGGGGGGGGGAAGTTGCGTGTTCTCTATGCTAGGGAGGTGTGGCGGACGAACGGTCTGCGTATCCGGATTCGTCTCATTGTTCTGAGCAACTTTCATGTACAAAGTATTACAATCCGAGCTACGGTTTAATTATATGCTTTTCTAAAGTTTTAAATCATTTTTAGAATTTATTTAATTTATTTAATTCAACATTATTATCCAGAATAGTGTTTGCTGATGTCATCATTATGTCAGCATGACGTCATCAGTTAATTGACTGGTCAAACTGACGTGCGGGTCCCGCATGTCATTGACTCTCTAATTAATTAACAGTTGCTAATTAGGTTAATTAGTTATTAGGTTAATTAATCTTAATTAGTGAATTTAAACAGAATTAATTAAGTTAATTAATTGATTATTTAGTATTTAATTTTATTTATTTATTTTATTTATTATTATCTTTTTTTAATCGTTCTGGGGTGCTGAGGCCCCCTTTTCATAGGGCCAGGGGGCCTTAGCGGGTGAGCTGGCTAGCGGGCGTTGGGCGCAGCCGCAACGAGCGCAGCCCAACAGAGCACCGCGGGAGGCCGGTGGCCACGGCGCCAGCCAGGCGTGGCTCAGGCGAGGCTGGGCGCTGGACCGGGCGGCGAGGCAGTAGGAGCAGTAGCAGGGGGGCACAGTGAGCAGTGAGTGCGGGCACCAGCGCGGGGTGCGGCGGAGCTAGGAAACAGCGACGAGGAGCTCCGCATCAGCGATGGCCGGGGCGAGGCGGAGTGAGGGGCGGTGACGCGACGCGACGACGATAGTAGGGGAACCGCGAGCGTGACAGGGCGGACGCCGAGCGCGACGATTGCGGGACCAGCATGCGGGGCGAGGGGAGCGCGTGTGCGGGTGAGCAAGGGCGAATGGGGCACGGGCGCGGTGACCGTAGTAGGAGCAGGGGACGACCACGGCGCAGGACGGTGGGCGAGAGCGTACGTGCGGAGACAGGGAAAGGAGGAGAGGCCAGGGGCCTCACCGGGGTTCGTAGGGACGGGGCAACGGTGCACGGGGAGCGACTTGGGGAGGAGGACGAGGATGACGGGGCGGAGCGGAAGCAGGCCGGCGAGGGGGTCCGGGCGGCGATGGACGATCCGGCCGGTGGCGTCGGCGGTCTCC
>NC_041386.1:709590875-709601737 GCF_002162155.2 Triticum dicoccoides | reverse complement strand
CCCGATCCAGATCGGGTCGTTGGGTGGGGAGAGGAGCGAGTGGGGGAGTGGTGTGCGTGGGGGGGGGTAGGGTTTTGGGTGAGAGGGGGATATGGGGAGTGGCCGGCCTGGTGGCCCGGTTGGGCTGCAGGCCTGCTGGGCCGGAGCCCGGGGTTTCCTTTCCTCTCTTTTTTTGTTAGTTTTGTTTTCTGTTTGTTTCATTTCTTTTTATTTATTTTTCTCTTACTATTTTACTTAGTTTTCTTTTATTTTATTTTTATAAAAATTATCACTAGCGCCTAAGTTAATACCTTTAAATATACTACCGCCAAATTAATTCTCAACCCAAATTAAAAAAGTTTAATATTTTATAAAGTTCAAAAAGCATTTATTTTAATATTCAAACTTCTATTTTAATTATTTTGAATACTTAAACATTTTATTAAATTTAGGTTTTTCCACCATTATTACCCATGATTTATTTAACATCCTTACAACATTTTAGTTTTGACTTTTGAAAACTTTAAATGTTTGACTTGATTTTGAATTTGAATTTTGAATTGGTTTTGAACTAACGCGAGATTAGCAACAGTAACCATGGTGACATGGCATCATTAACAGAGGTTTATTGTAGCTTAATTATCGGGCGTCACACTATGCCTTCCTCTAGGCCCAAATAATGGTGAAGTCTCATGTAGTCGACGTTCACATAACACCACCAGAGGAAACACAACATACATCTCATCAAAATATCGAACGAATACCAAATTCACATGACTACTAATAGCAAGACTTCACCCATGTCCTCAGGAACAAACGTATCTACTCACAAAGCATATTCATGTTCAAAATCAGAGGAGTAATAATATGCATAAAGGATCTGAACATATGATCTTCCACCAAGTAAACCAATTAGCATCAACTACAAGGAGTAATCAACACTACTAGCAACCCACGGGTACCAATTTGTGGTTTTGATACAAGACTCGATACAAGAGATGAACTAGGGTTCTGAGAGGAGATGGTGCTGGTGAAGATGTTGATGGAGATTGACCCCCTCCCGATGAGAGGATCGTTGGTGATGATGTTGGTGATGATTTCCCCCTCCCGGAGGGAAGTGTCCCCGGTAGAACAGCTCCACCAGAGCCCTAGATTGATTCCGCCAAGTTTCCGCCTCGTGGCGGCGGAGTTTCATCCCGTAAGATTGCCCCCGATTTTTTCCAGGATAAAAGTGATGATATAGCAGAAGATGGACGCTGGAGGCCCACTAAGGGGCCCAGGAGATAGGGGGCCGTGCCCTACAGGGGGGGAGGGGGCGCCCCCTGTCTCCTGGACAGGGTATGGGGCCCCTGGCCTATTTCTTTCGCTCATAAATTCTTAATAAATCCAAAAAGGTGTTTCGTGGAGTTTCAGGACTTTTGGAGTTGTGGAGAATAGGTTTCCAACGTTTGCTCCTTTTCCAGCCAGAATTCCAGCTGCCGGCATTCCCCCTCTTCATGGTAAACCTTGTAAAATAAGAGAGAATAGCCATAAGTATTGAGATATAATGTGTAATGACAGCCCATAATGCAATAAATATTGATATTAAATCATGATGCAAGATGGACGTATCAAGAGGGAGGGGAGGGGTTATGGGCATAATAATCGGGCTTTGTTTGCCCACAAGTTTACTGGGCAACAACGACTAATTAGCCTAACAACCAATTAATCGGTCTGACAGGCCATTGAATCGGCCTGACAAGTTAACATGATGAATAGGTGTTATTCGATTTGGCCACCCGATGAGTAGATTAACTTGCCAATCAAATGATTAATCGAATGATTTCTTGAATAATGGTTTTAGCATGTAAAAATTTCTCCACATTGAACTAAAACAGGGAACAACAGGCAAATGCAAAGGCAGAGTAGTCAAGGCACACCACAAGCACATTAAATAATTCACGCATATATCCATTCATAAATAATGAACTTAGCATGAAACACTATAAATGTATTGGACCAACCATAATTTAAGATTGGGTCATTGAGTTCTTCAAGGCTACCTAGCTCAGACAGTTTCTTTCATGGCAAGCTTGGCGAAACCTACTTGGATGACCTTTCAACCATGGTGGTTCGGTACTAATTTTTTTGTCCTAACTAGAGTTACCTTTTTTTGCTGGTAAAAACTTTTCTTACTCATAAGGTTTGGTTACAATCAATGTTGTATATGTATCCAACACCCGGAGGTCCAGCACCAAGCCATACGGTGGTACGACTAATTAGTCTACCATATTTTTCCATAAAGTGTCTTGCAGAATTCTGACTACTCGTCGTACATGATTAATGCAAGTTTGTCGTTCTATGATCTTCAACTTAATCTCCTGGATCTATAAAAACAAATCTTGATCTATCTGGCTTCTCATTTTCCAGCTAGAGTTACTTTTGAATGTCAATGGCAAAATTCTATGTTTGAGGCCCTGTTGCTATTCCTTTCAGAAAATTGAGAGGAAATAATCACACAACTAATAGTATATAGTCCAAATGACAAGGCTATAAAGCAAAGTATTAAAGTGGTTATTTCTTTGCACAAAATTTGGGTTAGCTTTCCAGTTTTGTAACAAGGTAATGAATGAACTGTCACAAATATTGTTAAAGGACGTAGGAGAAATGTCAAGACACTAGTGTATGTATATTAAGGTACATATGAGTATATAAATATGTCATGATAAAAAAATGTTGGTAGATTAATGTCCTATTATTTACATTGAGGCTTTAAGTATACTGTGCATATGGTTTCTGCCAATTACACTGTCACAAACCAAAATTAGTATACACTACTCGTCAACCTGTGCATCGACACGGGCTAGTGATATCCACATTTTTATATATTGAAATAGAATGTGGAAAAATATTTACATATTTACTCGGATAGACAATCTCTATGCAAATGTCGTGATAAGATGGAAAATGAAGTTATTAATGTTTGGTCCAAGAGAAGGATTACTATAATCTCACCGTAGGCATGCACACTATAATTCAATCATTGTAATTGTGTAGTCTGAAATAGACTTATATTATACTATTTGTATATACTAAAAGTATCAAAGCTTGGGTCAAACTCATCAACCTAACTAAATTAAGAAGGACGCAATCACAAATGAAAGGACAACATCCAAGAGAAGTTATCACTTAATTTTGCATAGATGTAAATATTCCGGCTATTTAATTTGAAGAGGATATGAATGTGTGTAGAATTAGTGTATTTTGGAAACAAAAAAACTTTAGATGTTTGATCCAAAGAATTATTGATGCGCATCCAGCTCATATTTGTGAAAGTTAGTGCCATAAATTTGGGGAATGGTCTCAAAGAAACCATACATACATAAAGTGAAAAAATATCATATGAGAAAAGAGGTATGAGATTAATTTCAAAATCGTATTTTTAAAAGAAAACAACAAAGGGTTATAGAAATATTTGCGATCAGTGACTTTGCTACATGAAGTAGACTACTGATTCAATATGGAAATCATGCAAGGTCCATATGTTATGTTAGTTATCATTATTGTGTCACTCTATATGGTACTTAAGATAATATTCTTGTTAAACTTATTAAAATTGTCTCACCCTCTAGATCTTTCGCTAAAAGAAACCGATTCAATATTTTTTACCAAATTAACAGCTCTTTTTGCATAAGGGTAAGAAATTATAATGTTCTATTTCTGCAAACAAACAAAACCAATAGGTTGAGATTTGCCTTTTGCGAACAACAACTGTTAGCCCTTATGATGTAAAAGCATCACCGAACAAAGGATTTTAGCCCTACTCCAGCTCAGCCTAACAGATGTAGTGTGGATGACCTTGAGTAGGTAATAATCGATGTGGAGAAAAATGCATGGTATTTATTTATTTTGTGGGATAATACATGGTATTTAAGGTAACCCTATTATGAACCGGATGAATCATATACTTAGCTATTTTTCACGGAAGGCAACATATTAGGTGTTGCCTGCTTCTCCCCATGGTACTATTTTTTAGGCTCAGTTACAGCGCATAGGCTCCATTATAGTGTATACAAATTTTGTAAAACAGTCGATAAAAGGAAGTAGATGTAGCATGGTATACATCATCCTGCAAACGTACAAGTGAATAACTCGAGTAGCACTACTTAATCAAATCACCAAATAGCCAAATATTTATTATGACCATTGGCACTCTCAAACTATTTCCTACAGTCTTCTAAAGATTTGACTTTTTTGTTTCCCTGAGGTCAAAGATCAATCTGTGAACATATACTAATTTTCTCTCAAAAGCAAATCACTACTACAATTTGACATATAAAGCATTGAAAGGAGGCATACGTTCACACTAATGCAACGTGAAGGCTAGCTGCAGCTTGGGCAAGACATTCAAAACCTGTAAGATGCAACCATGTGAAACATCGACATAACTGCCTCCGCACGAACAGCTCAAAACATCAACATAGCGTCCTTCTGCATTAGCGCCGGCTTTGTCGTTCATGCCGATGGCTCGACCCAGCACGCTGCCACCATCTCGAGTATTGACGTGCTACAACTAAACTTGTACAAATGTGATTAGTCGAATTGAACCATGTTGTCAAACTGTACATGTTTCAGGAATATCAAAACTAGAACTACATACTGTTCTGTAATGTTTTTGTTGTATAGTTCTACACTGTAGATTTGTAGTAAAACAACTTGATGGAAGAACTCAAGTTAGTCCATCCAATTTTATTTCAGTACGCTATGCACGCACAAAATATCTAGCTTTATGAAGTACCTTCTCGGTTCCCTCAGAATATCTTGCCAGTCGAAGCTCATCACCGAGGAGGTTTTCTTTTCCTTTTTCTATTTTGAGGGAATCGGCGAAGATCTGGGAGAAGAAGCATGCGCGTCAGAGCTGCTGAGGCACATCTTTTCATCCAACGGTTATAAGTGGATCGATGGAAGGAGGCACCCAATACTTCTGGCATGGCGTACACTGTGAATTGCTTCTAAATCTAGATGCAAAAGTTCCAGCAGTAATTAATATTTATACATTTGTCTTGCTTACGACGGCTTCTGTTTTCACGTCCATGGAATGAAAATTCAACTACGATGTACAACGTAAGCAAGATTTTTAAAAATTGCTATCTAAGAACATACAAATGATATTGAACCAATTAAACTAATGTCGAGATAGACCCTGTAATATCGATTAGTACTACTTATAGAATGTGCGAAAATAAATCATAATATCCTTTTTGAAACATAATTTCTTTGAGTAATAATCCAGAATGCTAAAATGTATAGAGTATTAGAGTACGCAATTCAATGTCAAGAACTGACAATAAAAAATGTCAAGAATTCTTCTGCCATTACGAGGGCGTATTGTATATATAGAGGAACTCCGCAATGGAGTGGCATGAACTGAACACCAAGAAGTATTAGAACACGTTGAGAATACCTAAATTAGATTTTAAGGGAAAAAGTACTGTGCTTTCACCTATGGCCACAACTTCCATGATGCTACTGCTTTGCACAATAGAAACAATGGCATGTTATCATTAGCACTGAAAATAAGAGACTGGACGCACATGCATCATTTAGTAGAATGAAAATTCCTAGCGCTGAAGAGGAAAGAAGAGAAACATAAAAATATTATGTTAGCCAAAACATGGTGCGCACTTATCACCTTGATATTTTGCATCTTCTTTAGAAATATTATCCAAAGAAAATTCAGTCGTCCTGCTGTAAAAACTAAAACCACACCGATGATATTACAAATTAAACAGCTTGCTGAGAAGTGAGAACCAAAAAATCAGAGGAAAAGGGTCAAGTTATAAACGCAATAGAAAATTTATTTTAAAAATAGGCACCATAATGTCCACATCAGTCTGGATTTACCTCGGGTTAGCTGTCCCATCCTATGCAAAAGTAAATGGATAAACAAAAACATGATGGCAGTGGTCATACTGAACCGTTGTTTGCAACCAACGACAGAAAGAAAAGGTGCAGCATGGAAGATAGACTTGCAAAGCACAGACCCTGTAGTACAGAACCGATGCAACATTGTCTTTCATGTAGTTGTTGTTTTGGGCCTTACGGGTGTTGCAAGCTGGAAACACCTATGGCCGCAAAGAAGAGGCGAAGGCCAGGGAGATCGAAATCACTAATTAAGGAGTACTCCTTGCAGAGATCACTCCAACTCCCCTAGGTTGCAACAAGTGGCGCGCTGCATGTGCGCCACTTTTCGCAACCTGGGAGTTTTCCTTTTTTCGTAGGCCCGTTTATTCAAAACGTTTTATCTCTTAAACCGTGCGTCCAAATCTCAAACAACTTTCGCGGTTGGATTCCAGGCGTCGAGATCTTCAAAACTAGATCCCATGTTGATAAAAAATTTTTCATGAAAAAAAACCCGGATGAAACAACCGAATCGGGAGCACGGGTTTCTTCCCTTTCCGAAAGAGGCACGGCCGCGCCTTTGACGAAATCACAACCGTGCCTCTCGCGGAAGCAAAACCACGCCTCTTGCGAAAGAAAAAAAAAATAAAAAATGCATTTTTTTTTCGTTTCCCAGGAGGCACTGCTGTGACTCTCGCGAAAGCACAACCATGCCTCTCGCGGAAGCAAAACCGTGCCTCTCGCGAAAGAGGAAAAAACATAAAATGTGTTTTTTTCGTTTCCAAGAGGCACGGCCGTGACTCTCGCGAAAGCACAACCGTGCCTCTTGCGAAAGGAAAAAAAAACAGAAAACGCGTTTTTTCCGTTTCCAAGAGGCAGGGCCGTGCCTCTCGCGAAAGCACAAGCATGCCTCTGCGAAAACAAAACTGTGACTCTCGCGAAAAAAATGTGTTTTTTTGCAAAAAATTTTGGTCGAAAACTAGGGAAGACCGGTGAAAAACCAAACGTTAAAAAAACCCCGAAAAAACCCGTTTAAAAAGCCAAAAACACGTGCGAAAAAATAAAAAAAATCCGGAGGGAACGTCCAGAGCGCGACACGTGGCGAATGGCTGAGAGCGCGTCGAGTGGCGCTAATCGTTGCAAGGCTCCCGAAGGAGCGCTCGTTAATTAGTTGCCCTCCAGGGAGATATGTTTGAAACCCAGGTAAGCCGAGAGCAGGCCCTCATGCAGAGAAGGCCAGCAGACGGCAGTCCACGACGTTGTGGCCAGGGCAGTGCATCGCCCATTAGAGCGTGGTAGAGAGAAGATACGGGGGAGGATGTGCTACCCCGCAACAGGAGGAACCCAAGCCTGGACCTTGATCCAAATTTGATTGGAGCCATGAGGACGACGGCTGCACGCTGTGGAGATTGAAACAGGAAGAGGGTAGGGAAGAGATTGATTTCTTTTGTTCGTGATGTGCAGATTGAAATAGGGGAGGGTCAGGGAGAGACAGAGATTGATTTTTTTCTTTTCGCGTGATCTGGAGACTGGAACAGGGATGTGTCGGGGTTGATTTTTTTTCGATAAAGAGCATTTCATTGAATTGAAATATCGAGTTGATACAATCGCATCATAGAATGCCCGGCCTCTGCATAACTAGATGCACACAGCCAACAAGTCCACAGACCTAAAAATAAAAAGCTAAGGCTCGAACAGCCAGTATAACGAAAAATAAAGATAAAGCCAGCCTAAGACGCGGCGAATCCTATCCGAAGATCACACTGCCATCCATGGGGGTAGAAAACCTCCCGGGCCGTACGCTCCAGCCGAGTAGATGCCATCATAAAAAGGTCTCTGTCCTCCGGCCTCTGCAGGATAGACCACATACGGAGCCATCACGAACACACATTAATAACCTGCATAGGAGACGAAACACATTTTTTGTTAAAAATTATATCATTCCTGGTGAGCCACAATGCCCAACATAAGGCAGCCGCCCCCACAAGGATGTGTGCAGAGAATTGTTTATCTATTCCCCTCAAACAATTGCCGAACATGTTCCGTGCACTACGTGGGGGAAAAAGATTTGAAGCTATTTGGACAATGGCCCACACAGACCGAGCAAACTTGCAATCAGAAAATAAGTGTTTAATAGACTCGTCCTGATGGCAGAAGACACAACTTTTGCACCCTTGCCAGTTGCGACGTGCCAAATTATCCCTAGTTAAGATCACCCCTCTATTCATAAACCAGAGGAATATCTTTACTCTTAGAGGGATTTTTAGCTTCCACAATTTTCTGTTATCAATTGGAACCTCGTTATGAACCATAGCATCATACATGGATTTGACTGAAAACTTTCCATTCTGGTGCAATTTCCATTTAAAGGTATCTGGTTCATCCGACAACTGAATGACCTTCAAACAGCTAAGCAAATCATTCCAGGCTGCTAGGCGAGGTCCTAGAAGATCCCTACGAAAATAAATATCAGGGTTTGCCTGACCCCAAGCTTGTTTGATCGTGACAAATTTATGTCTAACAATCCGGTACAAACTTGGGTATTGCACGCTAAGAGGGTTGGTCCCTAGCCAGGTATCTTCCCAGAAACGGACTTGAGACCCGTCCCTAACGGAGAACGTGCCAAACTGAAAAAAGAATTTTTTAGCTTTCATAACCCCACTCCAAAAATGTGAATCACCAGGTTTCCAGTAGACTTGAGATATAGCTTTGGAACCCACATACTTATTACGAATGATTTCCTGCCAGATTCCATTCTTAGTGAGTAGTTTGTACACCCATTTGCTGAGAAGTGCGATATTTATAATCTCAAGGTCTTGGATTCCAAGACCCCCTTGGCTTTTAGGTCGACATAATACATTCCACCTAGCAAGGCGATATTTTTTGGTTTCATTATAACTCTGCCAAAAAAATCTTGATCTAAAATAGTCTAAGCGCTGAAGTACTCCTTTTGGAAGATGGAAGAATGATAACATGTATAGAACCATGTTTGTGAGGACCGAGTTGATCATAATTAATCGACCCCTGTAGGACAAGAGTTTGGCCTTCCAACTGGCCAGGCGTTTCTCCAGTCTCTCTTCTACATGCTTCCATTCAGCTATAGTCAAGCGCCGATAATGGATGGGGATGCCCAGGTAACGAATCGGGTACTGCCCGAGTTGACAGCCGAAGACGCCAGCATATTCTGCTGCAATTTCTGCGGCCTCGCCAAAACAGAAGAGTTCACTCTTATGGAAATTAATTTTGAGACCAGAGAGTTCCTCAAAAGCACATAGCAGCAATTTGAGGTTTTTGGCTTGTTCTAAATTGTGGTCTAGGAACAAACTGGTATCATCAGCATATTGTAGAATAGATAATCCATGTTCTACCAAATGAGGGATGACACCGCTAATTTGTCTGGCTATCTTAGCCCTCTCAACCAGGGTAGCTAACATATCAACCACAATGTTAAATAAGATAGGGGATGAGGGGTCCCCTTGGCGAAGCCCCTTCCTAGTCTGAAAGTAATTGCCCACATCATCATTTACCTTGATGGCTACACTACCTCCAGACACAAAACTCTCTACCCATCGACACCATGTATTCGAAAACCCCTTCATGCGTAATGTTTGCAACAGAAAGGGACATTTAACTTTATCATAGGCTTTTTCGAAGTCGATCTTAAAGATGACTCCGTTCAACTTTTTATGGTGAAGCTCGTGTATAGTTTCATGTAGAACAGCAACTCCATCTAATATGTTCCGTCCTTGCATGAAAGCTGTTTGGGTGGGTTTGACGACATGGTCAGCCACCCCATTTAGCCGGTTAGTCGCAACCTTCATAAAGATTTTAAAACTAATGTTTAGAAGGCAAATCGGTCTATATTGTTGAATCCGACTAGCATATTTTGTCTTAGGTAATAAAATGATTTCCCCAAAATTTAGACGGGAGATGTCTAGTTGCCCGGCATACAGTTCATTAAACAACTGAACGAGGTCAGACTTGATCATATCCCAAAAAGATTGATAGAACTCCGCTGGGAACCCATCTGGGCCCGGAGCCTTGTTGTGCTCCATCTGAAACACCGCGGTTCAAATTTCCTCCTCAGAGAATGGGGAGGTTAGGAATTCATTTTCTGCAACGGAAACTTGATGAATGTCATGTATGATAGACTCATCCATCTCAACGGTTGTATCATTTGATGGTCCAAAAAGTTGTTTATAATACTTAGTAATGTAGCTTTTAAGTGGTGCCTCCCCCTGGATCCGACCCTCCTCCTGGTCTAGAACGAAGATACGTTTCTTTCTGTGTCTGCCATTGGCTAACATTTGGAAGTATTTCGTATTATCATCTCCAAGGACGAGGGAGTCCGTCTTACAGCGTTGGTACCATTTGATTTCCTCCTCACGTAACAGGCGGGCTAACTGCTCATTGAGATGACTTTTTTGTTCAATCTCTGTGGCAGAAAGAGGCCTCACCTCTGTGATTTTATCGAGAGTATCAATTAAGGTTGAGAGACGCAACTTCTCTTTCTTGTAAATACCAGTTGTGTGTTTAGCCCATCCACGGAGGAATCGGTGCAGAGCGCGTATACGATTATTCCACCGTTGAATGGGCGTGTTACCACGAGGTTGGCGTGCCCACACTTTTTGAACCAGCTCATGAAATCCCTCTCTAGTGAGCCATCCTAGTTCAAACTTGAACTGATGGCAATTCACACTAGGAACTGCCTGACCGAAGTCGGTTAGCAGTGGAGCATGGTCAGATAAGGCCTCGATTCTTTCTAGTGTCCATACCGAAGCTAGGGGATATTTATATTCCCAGTCGGTGGTAACTAGTACCCGGTCAAGTTTTTCATAGGTTGGGTTTGCTCTGTTATTGGCCCAGGTATACTGACGACCAGACATAGTGAGTTCCCTCAAATCGAGACTGTCAATAACAACATTAAAAAGAAACGGCCATCTTGAATCAAACCGGTCATTGTTTTTTTCCTGCTGGTAGCGTATAATATTAAAATCCACCCC
>NC_041386.1:709571531-709590746 GCF_002162155.2 Triticum dicoccoides | reverse complement strand
AATTCTTTGAGAAAAGCCGACTTAAACTCCTCTTGAGCGGCGCCATAAACTGCCACCAAGCTCCAAAGGAAGTTGTCAGATTTATTTCTAAGGTGGAATTTGATATGGTATTCCCCCTTAGACGTGGACAGGAGTTCCAGATATGTGGAGTGAATACCCAGCAGTATGCCCCCAGACCTCCCAGATGGCGGTAGGATGTGCCATTTGTAATCGTACCCACTTGAAAAATGGTCAAGATCACGTGTTGGGAAGTCTCTTTTGCCACACTCAGAGATGTCCACAAAGTCTAGAGCATGATCCCTAACACAATCGGAAATATGTTTGTATTTAGCCAAGTCCCCAAGACCTCTGCTATTCCAGGACATTCCTCTCATGATGAACATTTTTTTTGTTTAGAGACTTTTGCTAGAGATTGATAGAGATTGTTTTTCTTTTGCAGGATGTGGAGATTTCTTTTTGATAACGCGTGATGTGGAGATTGAAGCAGGGAAGATTCGGGGAGAGATATAGATAGATTTTTTTTAGTCTTGGGAGGAGATTGATATTCAATAGTCCCACTCTAGGGGAACATTACGATTAAAAAAGCAATCTTAGCTTTCCATCTTTTAATCCAACAGTAAATAAGTGGTTAGACGTGAGAATTAATGTGGAAACTCGGATGGTTCCTCCAATTAGTAAATATAAGATTTCTGCCGACCACCTTGTGACAAATCATAATTATCTGCTAGTACATTGTGACAAATCATATGCAAATCTACATGGTTATTTATTTGTAAAAACAATAACATTCGTTTCTCAAGTTATTAATAATAATTAACATTCTATTTCCTACTACAACAACGCAAAAAAAAGACGTGCTTCTGCCAACTACCTTCTGACAAATCAAAACTGGAAGGTGGTAAATATGTTACAATTGGTATGTTTTACTTCATTTATACCTCCAAATTTGGTACCATCAGGATTACCACCTAGTGTGTTAGGGATACCACTAGGACTTGAACTCTAATGGGTTAGGGATACACTGTCGTCCAAACTATACAACCACATGTTGGTTGTATGTATGTCGTGTGTTAATTTGCTACCAATCACTAGTTTTGTGAAGCCTGGAAAATTCCCTAGGGTTCATGCGGGCCACGTGCGTACCTGGTGGTTCTGTTGACTGGTGCCTGATATCACTGTGCCTACGTATCGCCAACCAGCATTGACTCACCCACCCTAAAAGAAAACCGGGTCGGATTGATTGTTGATAGTATGAAAATCGGAAAGGAGCAGCTTCGTTCTTTCTTCCTGCGTCAAACTGCATGCGCACGTACACTACGGTCGCTATCCTGTCCTATGCACATAGCACAACGTCCAGCGCGACTGCGTAGGAGTGTTCTCACATGTAGCACTGCCGGTCTTTGTTGCGTGGTGCTCGCTGCGTCCATCCTCTGCGTTTAAATAATTGTTTCACGTACGGTAGCTATCGCTCACGACGACTTACCATCGATCTTTCTTTATGTGCACGTACGCTATGATATAATCCTATGTAATGAGGGACTTCTATTTAGCTGATCCAAGAGCGAGCACAACGCAGCGCCAAGAGAGAGAGAGAGAGAGGATGGGCACCGACGCCTCCGTCCATCAGCAGGAGCCATGGTTCGTCTTGCTGGCCATCCTCGGCGCACTCTACGTCGCCGCCTTCGTGTACCGCCTCCTGTATGTCTCCGGCCTCACGCTCTGCCTGCACCGCGCCAAGGACCTCCGCGGCCACTACGGGGCATGGGCTCTGGTCACCGGCCCAACGTCCAGCATTGGCCGCTCGATGGCCCTGGAGCTCGCGCGGCGCCGTCTCAACCTCGTTCTTGTGGGCCGCGACCCCACCGCGCTCCAGGACATCTCCAAGACCGCCTCGGAGACCCACGGCGTGCTCACAAAGACCGTGCAGTTCGACCTCTCCCTCGTCTCCACTCGTCAAGGTGAAGCACCAGTCACCACACAGACACACACACACACACCCACAGCACGTACGTGCTGATGTATCGTGTTTTGCCAGGGGAGGAGGCGATGGGGCGGCTCCGGGAGGCCGTGGAGGGGCTGGAGGTCGGGGTGCTGGTGAACAACGCCGGCTTGGCAACACCGCACGCAGCATACCTGCACGAGGTCGACGTGGAGGCGTGGGTCAAGATGATACGGGTGAACCTGTGGGCTGTGACTGAGGTGACGGTGGCCGTGCTGCCCGGGATGGTGGAGCGAGGGAGGGGCGCCGTCATCAACATCGGCTCCGGCTCCACGGAGGCGCTACCCTCCTATCCCCTCTACTCCGTCTACGCCGCCACCAAGCGGTACGTGTCGTGTTACACGAACACACACTGAGACTGTGAGATTGACTTTTCTTTTTCATATATACATGAGGATTTTGGAGCAGGTACGTTGCTCAGTTCTCCAGGAGCATATGCATTGAGTACAGGGGCAAAGGAATCGATGTCCAGTGTCAGGTAAAGTACATCTGCAACCGTGCGGACAAACCATAACTTTGATGGCTTTGCTTTTTCTCTATTTCTCAAGTGTGCCTGAAATTTTGCTGTCTCTCGGTCACTTTTTTTTTCTTCCTCCCCTCTTGGCCGGACCACGCCGAAGAACTAGCCACAACATCTATCTTAGGGTGAAGCCATGGCCCCATTATCCATATTTGGAGGAAGGCACAACCCGATTATCTATCTTAGGGGTGGGGATGCAGGGGATCGCCCGAGGTTTTAATCGGTGGTGTCGGACTTAGAGGGATGGCCGGGGCTGTGGGAAAGGTTGAGGGGAAGGCGAGGCGGTGCGCGGTAGTGCGGGGCATGCGGGCCGTTGATGGATCAGATGATGCCTCGAGGAAGAAGACAAATGATAGGAAGAAGATGACCTGTTAGCGGTTGGATGCGGATCGGAAAGACCGAAAAAAAATGACTGATACGAATAGTTTTTTCAGGCAGCATTTAGACTGGGATGCAATTCTTGTGCCAGAGAAACCATAGAAATCACACTCATATGCCATTAATTTTTCCGGTGCAGGCCCCATTGTATGTGGACACAAAGATGGTGACGAACATGGTGAACCGGGAAGGCCTCTTCTCATGGCTGACCATGCCGACGTCGGATGCCTACGCCAATGCAGCTACGTGCTGGATCGGGCACCGCAGCCCGATCTGCATGCCCAACCTGAGCCACCGGCTCCAGTGGTGCCTCATCCACTTTATCCCAGACCGCTTCATCGTGGCGCACCGCCTCCGCGAGACTCTTCGGCAGCGGGCTGTCTTCCAACGGCTGAGGGCATCAGCTGAGGGTTGGAATCGTCGCATGCCATCAGCGGCTGCCTCAACCGCCAGTGAAGTTAGCTAATGTGCACGAACTATGTCTTGGTACTGCAAAATTTGTGGGGCTTGGCCGGCAATCTGCATGACAAAGAAAATAATGATGTTTAGCTTTGTGGGACATTGGAAAAAGATGGGAAAGAAAATGAAGTAATATGGGTCATATTCTCTCCGTAACAAATTATAAGACGCATTTGAGATTTCCTGGTCTGTGCTACCCCTGTACCTCGTGATCTCAACTTGAAAATCAAATTTGTCACAATCCCAGCTTCTTCCTCCTGACGCCTTGCACCTCGCCATGCCGCTGCACCAGCGCGTCTTCCTCAGGCCCAGCGTGTCGCCACCCCAGACCAGCACATCTTCCTCAAGCGCCTTCGCCGAGCGCGCCTCAGCGTCCAGTTGGAGATTAGATTATTTGCCCCATTATATTTGGGCCTTGGATGATTTGCCCCACTTTACATAGAAGTATATCATTTGCCCCACTTTTCATTTTTCTTTTGATAATTTTCCCTATTCAACTATTATAATCATTGCCGAATTTCTATCCTTTTTTTCTCCATGCGAAAAGACACAATTGCCCTGTGGCTAATTTACAATTTGGTATTGTACACATCTTTTGGGTTTACAAGGTTATATCCAAGCGAAGCAACTAATTAACAAGGAACTAAATGTATCTACTTTCTTTACATGGCTTTACCGAACGGAACCAACTATATAACTAAGATATCATAGATTGGTTATGTTGCTTGCGTCGTCACGTTCATGGACAGTGGAGTGGCGGATCCACCGCCAGCAACCAAGCCATCAACTCCGTTGACCCCCGGACAGCGAGGCTTCACACAGGTGGCTGCTAAGACGATTCCACAGACTGCTAGACAGGGAAGCGACTCTTCCGTCTGTGGGTCACCACAATCTTCCCCAGATTGATCAGTATTTGATCTCCCCTCCCTCCCACCCCACCCCAAACACACACAGTGCCAGACGGGGTCCAGGTTTCAAACTCTCGGCATGCTTCCACGCTAGGCAGCTCATGACGCTGCTACACTAGTACAGTAAACCCCCTCAACTGCAAGACAATGATGGACACATAATTATCAGTAGTATAAAGTTCTAAAATTATCAAAATCCTTAAACCATTGGATGAATAATTCTAGAAAGAGGAAGTAGAGGATCATATGTTGCCTTGAAGAAGGTGGTGGTGGTGGTAGCAAACTTATGCTTTATACAAGAAAGGAATTCCAAACATGATGTTCACCCATCTCGTCGGCAGCACTAACGCAGGATCGCACGCCTTGGGCACCGACGTCCGCTTAGTCTCCCTCCTTGGTACCCGCCACGACATCATGTGCACCGTGCTCCACCACAACGGCTATGCTTCCAGGTGCGCCGCCCTGCGCCTACCTAAGGACTTTGCAGAGAACAACAACAGCGCGCGCATCCTCATAGCCTGCATCGAGCTCACCGTCACCGCCTTCCACTCGCCCGACGAGGCGGACACCTTAAACACCCTCATTCCCCAGGGGTTGTTCGGTAACGGTGCTGGCACCTCCATCGTGGGCGGCGACCCAGACATCCAGGAGCAGACGCTGTTTGAGATGGTCTCGGCCTTGCAATACGTGATACCAGACACTGAGCACATGCTTACCATTCAACTCGGGAGCGGGGGCATCGGTGGGACCATCGTCATCGCCGGGGGCATTGTTGAGATGTGCCTACAAGATGCGTTCGGCGACCACCTAACCGTCATCGGAGGCTTCGTCGAATGGAACAACCTCTCCTGGGAGGTGCATCCCAGCAGTAGTGCGATGGTGGACAACATCGCCAAGGCGCCCCGGTTGGCCCCGGGGAAGCTAGCTGCAAGCAGAACCGTGGTGAGAGAGTATGGTAACATGCTTGGCGCCACGGTGATCTTCGTGCTCGATGAGGACAGGCACCAAAGAATTGATCGTGACGGAAGGGAGCTGGCACTGATGAAGACTCGGGGGTGATGATGGGATTTGGGCCGGGGTTCACTGCAGGGACGATGCTGCTGCACGCTGCCACCTAGGTAATTTGAAAGAAGGAACGGAAAACTCATGACTTATATATTCAATAAGTACATGCAATGCAACCTTTAATATTTCCATATCCACATATCACGTATATGTAAGTACGTGTAAGAGATGTGAACATGTGATACGAGAGTGGTGAGGTCACGTAAGAGTGATCTACAATATATGGTTATAAATATAATTTTAGATACTTGTAAGTTGCTTGAATTATAAATTTGGGTCAGTCGGGTTATTTTTAGGGGGTGTTACCATGCTTTTATTCAATGGAACCTAAAAGTGGCAAGTACATGAAATCTGGGGGGTGTATCATCCATAAATGGCGGCCCGAATCTATTGTTACAGAGGATTTGGCTAACTCATGAGCTTCCCAAACATGTTCTCTCTTCTCATGCAAGATATGAACTTCCTCAAAATCGGTCATCAGCTCCCGAATATCTTGAAGAATTGGGCAGCACCTTCCCAAGTACTCGGACTTGAGGTTGTTCACCACCGTTAAGCAATCTGTAGCAATATTTATGTGTTTCAGATGAAGATCATGCTCCAAATGTAGCGCCTCTCTCACAGCCATAGCTTCTAGTATCTGTGGTTGTATCATATCGTGCATTACCACTGAAGATGCACCACTATAAACTCTAGTATGGTCACGGCATACCACAGAACATAAGCCCTTGTCTACATGCCTTCCCACAGCCGCATCTACATTCATCTTCATACATCCTTTGAGAGGAGTTTTCCATGCTCCACTTGCCACTCGCTTCCCTGCAGTTGAGGAGTTGGATATCCCCCTTTGCTTGTGATTAGTAGGGATCAAAGATAGATCTTTCAAGTATTTTTCCACAAAACTGAAAGTGCTCAAAGGTGAACGAAATTCTTGTTCGTGTATTGCTTTTCGCCGAGCCCACCAGATTGCACATAGGGTAACTAACACTTTAACGGATTCCTCTCCTTTTAGAGTATTCGGTAGCTCCATCAGCCAGGCACGAGCATCATTCGACCTGACCCCTATAAGATGTTCAACAAGCTCCGCATCGACTAGTGCCCAGACACATTTGGCCATGTTGCAGTCTATCAGCGCAAGTCGCCAATTATCCTCTGCATTATTACAAATTTGGCACACACTCAAGTCTGCCATGCAAAGTTTCTGACTTTTCATGGGACCTTGATTCGCCATAGCTTCTTCCAACTGTTCTGTTTCTGCGACTGTATTTGATGAGGATGAACTGCCTTCTAACCAGTCTTCCCGCCTTCCCTTTGTGTCAGTGAGCATCCGATATGCCGGCCGTACCGAAAAAACCGTTGCACTCATAATGCCATGCTGAATGGTTCTGCATATTACGCGAGCTCAAAGGAATATTGAGGATAATATGAGCATCAGGAGGTTGGAAGTGTTGTATCACTTTTTCTCTGTTCCATGACATGGTGTGACTATCGATATAGATGAAACCCACTCTGGAGGATCAATGGTTCTTGGATGGAGGGTTCGCAACATAAAATCACACGGGAGCCAGCAGTCCTCCCACGACCGGATCGACTCGTTGTAGCCCACCCGTTTAATCAAGCCTTTCTTGAGAACTGAGATACCTGCGCACATCGCCCTCCAAACTTGTGAAGGTGATTTCCTAACTCAGCTTACATTGCATCCACCTATGGAAAGTAAAGGGCCTTTAGAATTCTTGCACTCAGAAGTTGGATCTTGGACAAGTCTCCACGCTTGCTTAGACAACATGGCCAGATTAAATAATTCTGTATCCCTAAAGCCCAAGCCACCTTGGTATTTAGGCATTATGAGAACCTCCCATGACACCCGAGCCACCTTTCTTTCACCATTCATACTGCCCCAAAAGAATTTTCTCAACATTTTATCAATTTGTTGGCATAAACCTCTCGGAAGAATAAAACATGACATGGAGAAGTTAGGAACTGCATAGGCTACTAACTTCATTAGTATTACCATTCCTGAAGATACCATGCACTTCTCAATCCATCCCTTCACCTTGTTCCACAATTTGTCTTTAATATATTTAAATGTCCTGTTCTTTGATTTCCCAACATCATATGGTAGTCCCAAATACCTCTTGGATGGAGATTCATTTGGTACATTCAAAATTCCTTTTATCAATTCTCTCCTAGCATTCAGGCAACCCTTACTGAAGAAAATACTTGATTTTCCAAGGTTAACCTTCCGTCCCGAAGCATCACAGTAACTCTGAATAATGTTCATTACTTTATGGGCTCCATCCTCATTTGCCTTAAACATCAAGAGACAATCATCAGCAAATAATAAGTGATTTACCGGCGGTGCTGTAGAGACTACAATCACACCACTAACATTGTCATCTATACCGTTAGCCTTCAGCAAACACAAGAGAACCTCCGCTGCCAGCAAAAAAAGATAAGGTGATATAGGGTCTCCTTGCCATAAGCCTCTCGAATGGTGGAATTCTTCGAGCTTGCTTCCATTCATGAGCACTGTAAAGGAGACAGTAGAAATACACTGCACAATTTTTGTCACCCAGGCTTGGTGAAAACCTAATTTTAACCTCACAACTTCAAGATAGCTCCACTCAACCCGGTCATAGGCCTTCATCATATCCACTTTCAGAGCACAAAAATGATTATTCTTGCTTCTCGTCCTTTTCATATGCTGCTATAATATTGTCAGTGATAAGTCTACTTGGCACAAATGCAGACTATTCGGGCAAAATTATCTCCGGTAAAATCGTATTCAACCAATTTGCATAAACTTTGGATGTAATATTAACACTAGTAGAAAACAGGGCTTTTGTTCAGGCTGGGCCAGCCCATTAGTCCCGGTTCAGTCAAGAACTGGGACCCATGGGGGCATAGGTCCTGGGTCGTGAGGTCAGGGGGGCGGCCGGGCCATCGTGGGGCATTGGTCCCGGTTCGTCTGGCCCCTATGGTCCCGGTTCCAGGCATGAACCGGGACCAATGTGCCTCGCTCCTGGCTCATCACCATTGGTCCCGGTTGGTGGCATTGAACCGGGACCTAAGGGTGTCCTTTAGTCCCGGTTCCAACCACGAACCAGGACCAATGAGTTGCCTATATATACCCCCTCGCCCGCGAGCAGAGCACTCCACTGCTCTGTTTTTCTGGTCGGCCGTTGGAGAGCTTTGTGGTGCTCTAGCTCACATCCTATGCACATAAGGTGTTCGATGAAATGCCTGAGCCACACTTAAGCTTTCTCCTCTCGAAGCTCCTTGTCCAAGCTCCATTTTCCTCGAGATTTCTCTAGGTTTGGTGGTTCGTCCTGTCCCGTCCCCGTCCTCAGCGCCGTTGATCGCCCGCGCCGATCTCGTCGCCTGCACCACCGTGGTGAGCCTCTTGATCTTATCTTCTTTCTGAAAAAAGTTCTTACTTGTATGATTTAGATAGATACTTGAGTAGTGTTCTTACTTATTATTGTTTGTTATTTCATAGTGCGGTGGTTTTGGTATCCGCCTCCGTCGGCCCTCGTCCTGTCTACGATTCAGATGTGGTATATACATTTTCTTTTATAACTATTAGTTTCATTTAGTGTTTATGACAATTATGCCGAGCAACGTGACATAGATTTTTTTATCTAGGAGTTATGTGAACCGGAAATTTCAACCGACCCTATTATCGAGAGGTTAAATTTAGTTGAAGAAGAAAACAATTACTTGAAGGCCTTACTTCCGCGGTAGATCCAAGTTCTAAATACAACACCTTTTGATCTTTCTCTTTCAAAAGTTTGCAATATTATTTGGAATGATAGAAATATTTGATATTTTTAGTAACTGAACTTTTTTTTGAAACCTATCATCATCCTAATAAGTAGTAGTACTAGTATTACAATTATTACATCATTATTACTATTATTATTATCATCATTGAATGATTCATCCCCTTACAAAAAAGACATGTTCATCCCCCAAAGCACTAAGAGCCAAAACACCTTGTTCATGTCATCATAACTAACCAGCTAGCTAGACATCCCCCAGGTGGGGGGGGGGGGGATGAGAATGACTACCACACTTCATGAAGAACTCTACCGAAGTGATTTTCTCGTCATCATCAGTGATGCTAGTCTTGTCTTTTCTTTCACACTTACTGTCACCATCATGGTTTGAGATCTTCAAGAGCACCGCATCACCGTGGACTATGGCGTTTAAACTTCAACAACAATTGTTTGCATAGTAGATGTTGTTTCTTACCACATCACCGCGCCTGTTAGTTGGCACGTGCACCGATTTGGAAAATGTATGCCCCAAAAACAAGGCGTGGTCGCCTAAGCTCGTTACGTCCTCCCATTGATCCTTGTAGTAACACGTTGTCGTCCCACTTTTCATGTTTTCATGTTGTCAAAAAGGTTGTACACCTTGAAGAAAGGCTCACGGTCGCCCCACCACCAGGTCACCATCGCTATTGCAAGCTTGTCGTGCAAATCAACTATGTAAATGGAATACTCTTTGCAAGAGTTTCTCAATCCAGCACGGCAAACCATTTGCAATGCTACTTGGGTGTCTGTGATGACCATTGGAGAGGGGAAAAGTCTAAAAAAAAACTTGAACTTATAGTCGAAAGCTAGATCAAAACCCGAACTTCTAATCCCTGAAATCAGCACACCGAACTCTGTGATCCCGGTCTATTTTGAACCTTAGCATGTTTTCAATGGGATTGTTGGCAGGTCTGGGCTGCAGCCCGACGCGACTGGGCCAGCCCACCAGGCAAAGCGTGTTTTTATTTTTCGTAAAAGGTGATTTAAAAGATTTAACCCAAAAAATGAGACTCAAGGAAATCGAACTTGGGTGCTGGTGTTTCAAAACTCTCCCGCTAGCCAACCTAACCAACGACAATTAGTTGAAAACGAGAAGCACGAAACTATTTAATCACATACCACAACATGCTTTTTTTCAAAAAGTGTTCACACTTTAAAAAATGTTCAGGTTTAAAAATAATCATTTTCAAAATTTCTTTGTGTTTGAAAAAAAGTTCGTTCCAATTTTTTTGACAATTTTCAAGAAAAAGTTTCAAAAGAAAATTAAAAAATATTTTGAAACGTACACATTTTTATATAAAAATGGGAACAAATTTTAAAACCTCAAAAAAATCAGAGTGCGAGCACTTTCTATTTTGCTAAAAATGGGAACAAATTTCAAATATTTGTTCAGGTTTCAAACTTGTGCGCAATTTAAAATTTTGTTCAGCTTTAAAAAAATCAGTTTTTTCAAAAAATTCTTGCACTTTCAATTTTTTGGTGATTTAAAAAGGGTTCATGTTTTCAAAATATGTTTTTTTTTAAGATCGCAATTCCAAAAATTCAAGAAAATGTTCGGATTTCAATTTTGTTTTGACAATTTTCAAGAAAATGTTTCATAAAATTTCCGAGATGTTTCCAAATCTCGAGACGCTGTTATATGTTAAACATAATCGCTCTTCTCTATCACATAAATAGCTTTCAATGGGAGTGGCGAGCAATACGAGTATTTCCCCGCCAGGTCGCATGTTCGACTCACTGTACCATCACTTTTTTAGACATTCTGTAAGTCGCGGGTAACGGAGAAAAAGCCGAGTGGCCTTCTGTCACAGCCAAATCCCTGTCAGGTCCATGCTTCGCGCATTGTGGGCCGGCCCAGACACGTCAGGTCGCAACCAAATCCCGGGTTTGAGCTGACACATCAGCAATCCTTGTTTGGGAATGCGCTCAAGGTTTAAAATAGACCGGGATCAAAGAGTTCGGTGTGCTGATTTCAGGGATTAGAAGTTCGGGGTTTGATTTAGCTTTCAACTATAAGTTCAAGGTTTTTTTTAGACTTTTGACGAGTTTGTTGTCACTGTTTGCAAACTTGACGAGTTTCTCACCATTGTGTGTGAGACCATAGAGCTCACCGTTGCAGAAGGCAATGCCGATGAATGTCTGGACATGACATCCATGTATCGGCCACCCACTATCCGGACAACCAACCTTGCACAGCGCGAGGCCGCAGTTCTCGGTCATGGCGGACATGATACTTATTAGCGGACCGGGAAGAGATATTTGTAATCGATTTCGTGACATGGAATCGAGTCGGATTCAGATATCATCGATTAAAACTCGGTTACGGTAAGGTGTGCTACAATTTTATTTTATTCTTGCTTCTCGGCATCAAATACGTCAGTGCTAAGTTCCTAAACATTGTTCTACATATTTATTATACCATATACGCATACGATATGTGTATCGAACCTAAGCTAGCATATGAGTTCGAGTCTCCGCAAAAACAAAAGCATATGAGTTCGAGGCGAGTTCGTACCTAACCTAGGATATGATATACGGACGGAATACGTTTCCGATTCCTATGTACCATACATACTTATTCGTACCATATACATACGCTTGGAACCTGAATCCATGCATGCAGTCGAGTATTGAGCCCTAAGTGTTATTCGGCCCATGCATAGCCGTTCATGCAACCGTCCTAAGAGCCAAAATGATAAAACAAGGAGAAGAAATGACCTTGTTAATATTTTTAATACACGTTAAACATTGTTTGTTTACTGATTAAGCTTTTTTGAAATAAATTCTGAACATTTGTAGAAAAATCTATGTTGACATTTGTAAACACATGTGAACATTTTTAAAACACACTTTCATCATTTTCAAAAATATCATGAACATTTTTAAAAAACTTCGAAACATTTGCTAAGCGTTAGATTTTTTTAAATATACCATGAACGTTTTTTATATGTTATCTACATTGTTTTAAGGATCAACCGAAATCTTGATTATTTCATGAACATTCTGTACGGATTATGATAGCATTTTTTTTACATTTTACTGAATATTTTTATTATATCATGAATAATATTTTCTGTGTGAACATTTTTTTAATGTCGCCAACTTTTTCTCAATGGTACGAAGTTTTTTAGTTTGCACAGATTGTTTTTACACTGCTAGAAAAACTTTAAGTGCACAGTGAAAGCTTTTACGATTTAATAAAAATAATTTCAAAAACAACTTTGAAAGTATAGGAACATTTAATATTCCAGTTATATTGGTTCGAAGATTTCGTAAATAAAAGGAAAAAATATAAGTTTGAAGAACAATTAGAAGAAAAAACGTACGATGCATACGCTGGGTGTGACAGACACGGGCGCTCTCATCACTGATGGGCCTGGCCATTGGGTATCATCTTTCACTCTACTGCATTCTGCCAAATGCAAAAACAAAAAGCTCAAAACAAAAGCACTTATACTTTGTTCCAGAATATTCTTAATATAAATATGCAAACCTTTATTCTTCTAAAATCATCTTTCTTTGATTATTGTATGATTTGCAATGCATAATATGCTCAAATCATAAAACACTAGCACTTCTCCTTTGTTCTAGGATCTTTCTCTTTTTACTTATGCAAAAAAAATTATAAATGAATTAAAATTTTCTACTTTATTATTTACACTCCATAATATGCACAAACCTCACATCACATGCACTTCCATAAGTTCTTGTATCTTCCATACTGAAATTTCCATCAAGTTTTATTTTTTCGAAAAGAATTGCCATTCGTTTTGAATTTATGATATTTTTTGTTCAAGGCAATGATAACATGATGATAATTTTCATGTGTCTTCGAAGATGCAATACTAGTTATTCAAAAGTGTAATACGAGATACATAAAGACAAATGTGCCAGGTATATTTCACATGAGTTTCATTTAATATTATACGATGCAGTCGTTGAATATTTCTTAGCTATAGTTTCATCTCCAATCATATGGACTACAATAATTAAATCTACACCTATGGCATGCATATATGATTTCAACACTTTTGATATTCCATCATATATTTTTGTTATCTAAGCTCCTATGTGTACCTTACTAGTTACTACTCCCTCCGTCCCATAATACAAGAGCAACGGAGGGAGTAGACAAGACATATGTAAATGTTTTTCCGTGATTGTTGCCCCAAAATTTTACACAAAAGATCAATCCTTAATTGACATCTATAAAATTGTTGCCATAACTACTGTAGCAAAAGTCCCTCAAAAAACTATTGTGGCAAAACAAGTTAATAAATTAGCACACAACTAAATTCACCAGGTTTTTGGTAATCATTTGATCTAGAACCGTGCGGAAATATTTTCCATCTACCACAAACCAGGTAATCGAAATACAAATATTCACAAATACAATAAGTCAAGCCAGAGGCTCACATGTTCACTTATTCATACACCACAAGCTGCACCAGAGTGCACAAGAGACATGGTTGGCGCTGTGCAAAGCTTGCAGCATTTTCTCTGGTTTTCTCTCGATCTCCTAGCGAGTCGTTTCGGTTACAACACATAAAGCCACACTGACATCTCACAGGCCACAACTACTCATCCTGCAACAATGCCGCCATGATTATTACTAGAGCACGAACTCAGCCTGGCAGCTAGCCTACTTCTGTTAGAAATAAACTTTAGACATGGCATGTAACTGATCTTATGCCAAGAATTAGACCACCTAAAACAGATTAACGGAGATGTGTTTGTGAGATTTCTTACAAGTACTGAGGGAAACCTCCTGCATCCTGCCTGCTTGGTGCAGCCCTTATGTGGCCCGTGAGAATTGTTGGGGAAGATGGGCAGCAGGAGGTTACGTAGGTGGCAGCTGAAAGCCGCCGGCACAGCCCTGCGGCGGCTGGCGGTGGAGACGGTCTTCTGATCCCTTTAGCCCCCTTTTAGGATCGGTAGTTGAGGTTTTTCTGGGTGCCTACGTAATTTTCATCCCGTCCAGGGAACGAGTACCTCCTTTTTATACGTGGGGTGCTAGGGAACAGGGATCGAAACCAACACGTAGGTGCACCTCCGATCATGGTGCGTATGTGGGATTGACTCCCCCTTATCTCTCAGTTTGTTACAAGCCGAGATCAATATTCCAACATTCTCCCCCTTGATCGTAAGGCTCAATCATCATAAGCCCATTTTCAATAGAAATAATATGTCAAAATAAGGTGTTGCAATGGCCAATGATGTGCCATTAAACCTCAATATTTATAGTATATCATTCTATCTCAAATAGATAACATTTTACTTTATGGGAGTTGGTTTATTTGACGGTCCTATTTTTCAGGATCAAAAGGCTTTGCAAACCCATGCCGGCAACATCATCTTAAAATGGGTGGTAAGCCTTTAGTAAGCGGAACCGCAAAACCTTATAAAACAAATGTCTTATGTTGATCCTGGACTCTATCTTTCACAACATGAACATAATGTTAATTGATTTGGCAACACCAATTGACTTGTTGTTACTCGCATAGAGGACTGCATGTTCATAACTGCAGTTAGTGGTTCAAAGATGATGTCTACCACTATTGATTTCGGGAATAAGATTCTTTTGACATACAACCTGCTTGATAGCCTCTAGCATGCCACAAATAGTGTCCATCATTGAAGCCATGATTGTCCTTTAGGAGCTTTTCCATGATAAAACTCCTGGTGCGAGGGTGAAGATGTAGCATGACGTGGAATTCTTAATATCCACACACCTCGCCAAAATAGTGTCTGACTAACCCGCAATTATGAGGTTATCAAACTCGTTATAAGTGAGCATGCAATAATCATCGCCTTGCATATACTGCAAAGCTTGATAATGGCTTTCCAGTGGTCTAAAATAAAATAAAAGGTCTAATCCAGAACTACACCAATTGACGTGTACGGCGGACGGCGCCCTACCGCAGGGAAGGCGCCGGGGCCGAACGGATGATGCAGCGGCACCCACGTGCCCTCCGCCGATGGAGCCACTGCATGCAAAATAAAAACAAACACGCATGGGTTAGCCATGAAACCAATGGAGCTACTGCATGGACGTTGATCGATTTGCATGCATGAAGGCATGTACGTTACGAACCCTTGAGGCCAGAGCAGAAGGATTTAGGCTCCAAGTGCCCGGTCTCCACTACATGGTAGCGCTGGCGACCAGCTGCACCGGCGCCATGGGCAATGGAGGAACTAATGGACAAGAGGAGGATGACGACGAGGGAGCACACCATGGCTGACTGTGGTTGCTATAGATACTGAATGTTGTTCCGATTTGGCTCTATATATAGAAGAGCTTCGTGCTCTCAACATGTAAGAGAAGTGGTTGTTGCTAGCCATGCATCGTGTGGACGACCAGAACGCGGAGGAAGAAGATGTTAATGGTGTCATGTCCAAGGATTGAGGTATACCACCAGCAAGATAAGGGGCCGATTTGTAAATAATCACCTGATTATTATTTTTCTTTGAGTTTAGTTCAATTCCACTCCACCGTTCGATCTTCATCTAACAGACCTCATCTCTTCTTCCTCCTTCAAACCATGCCTCTCCTTTTGTGGCTGCCGCGCTGAGGCGCGTCGGCGCCGGAACATCAATCTTGCGAAATCAATCTGAAGTTGTGTGGTAAAATATATGAAGTGTATGTCTGTGTGTGTGCGCGCGCGCGTGCAAGAATTCTACGTTAGATGTTGATTTTACCATCAATGTTGATTTGTCAATTGAGTACCCAAGTTGTACATGGCTTTCCCAATAGCCGGGCGTCCCCGTTTCGAGTTCGAGCTCTGTTGAATGCGAGTGGTGGTCAAAACTACAGAACCCTGCACCTGCACTGGTAAACATGTTGTCACCCCTTTGCAGGCGATGTCGCGGGATGATGCGGCATCCCTGTATCCAACGTGTTCCTGACGAGCCTCATCGGGGACAGCGCTATCGACCGTTCTGCACTCGTCTCTACGTTCGTGTCACCTTGCTCTTATGCCGAAACGGCCTAAAACGCCAAAAAACATTAGGCAACTGTGTATTAGCAAACACGGCAACATAAATACTATCGTTGAAATGATTATTGAATACGAAGAAACATAATGAATTGTCATAGAACAAATCTCATTAGGTAGAATTCAAATCATATGTATCTTTTTTTCTAATTGAGGTGCACATCTCTCAATTTCATTCATCATGAAACTGATAATGCATCTGGAGGGGGAATCGTCCCAAAGGTCTGATCAAGTTCAACATATAACAATGAAACAAAGGAAAGCAAAACATTAAGTACTAGGCTCTCAGCACCAAACTCGTAACAACATGATTTTAGACCATACAACCCCCTGGATGATAGGCTGCTCAACCTTTTACATCATCCTCTACAAAATGTTCCAAAACAGTTAATCAAAAAAGACGCCACACCCCCAGCATGCCCGAGGGCTCAACAAGCCATCCTCAGCACTAGGGTCGCCAACCACTCCCCCTGCTCAAAAGCTCAGCCGCAACCTGCCACAACAACGTTGGTCTTTTGACATGTAGCGCGCAAAGTCCTCGTCTCTGTAAACAAGATCAAAACACGAGCCAGTGAGCCGCTTGAGTTATCACACGACTCAGGTCATAAGGATAAATATTCCACGCACATTATTACAAAATTTCCAAATGGTCTAGATGATTGCAGTAACCCCTACAACCTCAATTCATCTCAACATGTCAGGGATACTCATTATCCAAGCACACATTTCATATACATAGCTAAGGTTTCATATTGATTCCAAGAACACACTTGGCTACTCCCCAGGCATGTCTTGCTGGTACGCATCGGATGAACAAGTGATCTATTATTTTATTACTAGAAGAACGCCCGTGCGTTACAACGGGGCCACATTAACTTTAAGAGTTCAATACTAATATTCTCATACATATCAAGTGACATTGACGACCTTTTTTACCATCAAATCCTCACACACACACTCTCTGCCTCCCTCTTCCTCACTCTCTCTCTCTCCCCCCTCTCTCTCTCTAACACACACACACACACATATCCATATTATTGGGTACGGGACCATAATCAATCTATTTCACACACACGCTAGTGCATAACAATATGGATTATGTGTATTATATTTGCCACCACAACTGAGGGAATTAATTTTATATAAATCGGCTAGCCACAGCTCCAAGAATACGCGGAGGAGGTGGCCCGGGTCGGCGTCGGCGCCGTCCGGCGCGGGCCACAGGCCCGCTTACAAGTGCGTCTGCGCGTCGGCCACCCACGCCGGGTCCTTCAAGTGTCGCTTCCACGGCACCAACTCCCAGGGCCAGGGAAGCCGCCCTTCTTCGCCCCCTTCACCGGCCGCGGCCAACGCGGTGCCGCGGCACCGGCCTCGCCGTTCTCGTCCTCCGGCACCGTCACGACCCAGTGACGGAGCCCAAGCATGCGCCTCGAGAATCAAGAACGCTTGACAACGGAGAGGGAAGGGAAGATCATATACATGTCATAAGAAAGGGAGTTTATTTACCGCTCCCTCGATGTATTGTTTCCTTTGTTAGGATATTGATTACCATCCATGAGTTAAGGTAAGGTTAATGTGATTGAGCGATTTTTCTGAAAATCAATTATTTGTTTTCTAATTAATGTGATTGAGCGATTTAAGGTAAGGTTAATTAATTTAGATTTGATCTTTAGAGATTGTTCGTGATTGATTCTACATTACTAAATAACTTGCGCCAGTATGGAAAGTTCTGATCTGTTCAGATTTCTTTCGTTGTGTGAGAAGGTGACGCGAAAATAAATCGATGAAGTGGGGGGAGGGGACGAAAAAAATCTACGAAAAAACCCAGCGAAGGTGGAAGGAGGTACCAAAAAATACCATGAAAGGTGGGACGAAAAAAAACCTGGAAGCGAGACTACCAACTACTCCATTAGGAGTAGAGATACACACAAAAACGGCACTTATCACTACCTAGCCATGCCCTCTTTAGCAAATTACCTCTACTTGTAAACCTAGACGACAAACTCAAACTCAAATCCAAAACAATAACCTCTTGACCTCTACAATCCATAAACAAAAACTCAAACCCTGAACGACGGAGCACAAATCTAAATGACAAAGCCTAACCCTAAATAACAAACCCAACCCTATGTTCTAGATGGAACGTGTGACCTCGCGGGTCGCGCGTCCCACTTTACTTACATCGTCGTATGGACACGCTGCGATCGATGTGAACGCACGGTACTGCATGTACCATGTTCTGCAGACTACGGTGCACTGCAGCAGCGGGGCGAGCTGCCGGCCGAGTCTTCTGCGACCATTTACTACACGCACGTTGCTCTCTAGGCAGTAGTGCATGCGACAACAGTGTAAAGTAGTTAAGAGAGGAGAGAAGGTGAGAGCCAAGATGCATGGCACAGCGCCTTGAGCAGTGTACAATCCGTGGATTGAAGCGCTTGGAGATACATTCACCTGCCTGGTAGATAGTTGTCTGACAAACATAACTAGCGGCACGAGGGGAAATTGGACGGATCAGGCTATCAATTTTATAGACATCTTAAAATTACGTAGTAATACAACTCATAATTAGCAAAACCCTGTATTAGTAAACTCATGTACACAACTCAAATGAACACACAAGGAGTGCTAAACATTGTGGTGCTGTATGAGGAGCACAAAACAATGAAATGTTGAATTTATATGAGGAGCACAAGTACAAAGCACAAAGCACCAGTTTGTAGTAATGTTGAACTTACAACCAGGCTTGTACAATTAGTTGGTGATAACTGCTCGATCAGTTTCCATGCCTAAGTATATTGCATAAAGTATTTGTGATTATAAAAAGTAAAAAAAAATGTTAGTTTTTCCATGCAGAAATACAGCTGCTAGTTAATTTATTTTCAATGTAGAAATACTATAACTGCTAGTATTACTTGCATTGTCATAATAAAAAGCAAAAAGGTATCTTAATCCAACTTATTACTCCCTCTGTTGCATAATGTAGTGGATATAGATTTTACCAATAGTCAAGCTTTACAAACTTTGAGCATATTTATAGAGAAAAATAGGTACATCTAGAATACGAAATACATATCGT
>NC_041386.1:709561132-709571281 GCF_002162155.2 Triticum dicoccoides | reverse complement strand
TATATTTTTCTATAAACTTGGTCGAGGTTTGCTAAGTTTGACTTTGGAAAAAAAATCTATATGCACTACATTGTGGAATGGAGGGAGTATTATTCAATTTGTTTTTGACTATTTTTTCAGGGTAACAATCGTTTTTTTTTTCTGATTTCGTTGCTAAATTTCTCAACAGCTTATTACGAAATAAATTGAACATATATATCACACTCCATCAGATTATGCAACAGTGAGCCGTGAGCATACGCGAGTGCCATGACGTCAGACAGTGTGACGTAGGCCTTTGATGTCGATGCGGAGACTCTTCACGTCGCCGTACGTACGGGTACGCTATGGTGTACATCCGTAAGGTTGGTCACAGTGGGGAGGAACTTAGGAGTAACATCACACACTTTAATACAATTTTGCTTATGTGGCACGTATTTAATGAAGAGAGAAGTGCTTGTGGTAACTAGTTAAGTTACCGAAACATCACACACTCCAAAAAACAATGAGTCTATAACCTAATAAATACATCGTTGCATGACACTACATAGATGTTTCTATCCACTATGGAGGTAGTAACATAGTTTAGGGAAGTGTGTAAATTACTAGCTTATGTTCTTGCCCATTGTGACCAGCCTAATACACTGCAGTGCATGCACCATTTACTCCAAGTACCTGCCTACTCCACCTTGGATAATTAATTACTGGAAGCCCACTTACCTCTCGGATAGTGGCCTGATCGACTCCACTTTGGTATACACTACAAGAGAGAGAGAGAGAGTGAGTGTACTATTTTTTAATATGGGCTAATTAACACCGGTTCGAAAGATTAGAGATGATTAAAGACGTCCTCGGTGCATTATAGATTTGCTCTCTTCTTATGTATGACTGCCGGCTATCCATCCATCCATGCATTGCTGCAGCATGCCTGCCCACCGGCCAGTATGAGTTAATTGTAGAGAGTACATACATACCCTACTTTCATTGAATCAACTGTGTATGAGCGCAGTGCAGCAATGCGCGCTGCTTGCCATCACGCGCGAAGCTAGCTAGAGGATGGACAGGCTAGGGCTAAGAGCATCTACAACCGGGTGCCTCAAATCTGTCTCATGCACCTGGTCACTAGTCGGTTACGAAATTTTGATTCAGACAGGCTCCTCAAACGGGCCTCGGTCGTCCGGGCTGACCGGCACCTCTGATATGGGGCGCTCGGGCGCGTCCGCCACGTCGGACCTGGCCCACGTTGACCAGCCGACCTCACATATATTCCTCCTCATCGGCTCACCGGACCAAACCCTAATCACTCTCCTCCACTCCCCTGCGCCATCCAAGCTCCCGTCCGGCGATCTCCGGCCGTCTACGGCATGACAAGCAACGGATCTGACCCAGACGAGTGCGGATACGTTCACTGGGGTGTCGTCCCGAGCGGGTTGGAGGAGTCAATGGTCGTCAGCATTGCACTCCGCCGCTCCCGGGAGGACATCGCCCGACCGATGGCAGGGACTGTCCGGCGCGGCTCCATAACGCCGGCTCAATGTGTGCTCAGATCATGTGGTGCTGGATCATCATGGTCCCGACAGCCGAAAAATCTCTCCTTCCCAATCACCGGTCAGGCGGACTATGAGGCCCCGAAACCGGTTTGCCCACCGTGGAAAGGAGAGGCTAAGGGCAGCCGAGGCCTGTCTCGCCGCCGAAATGGCAGTTGCGGTGGTGTGAGCGGCCGTAGCGGAGAAAGCCAGTGCCCGCATTGTGAAGAAGCGGCAGCGGAGGAACACACAGGCCCTCTCCTGAGAGCAGAATCGGGCGGTCTGTGCCATGGTCGGAGTACCACCAATGGAGGAGAAGGAGGACACCGACGGTGAGGACAACTCCGACGACGAGCAGATCCGGCTCGATCCCTAGCTACTACGTCTTCTATCGATACTTCCGCGATAAGGATGACAAGGGTGCCGGGAAGAGCAAAGGCAGTCAAGGATGATCTTCTCCACCATAGCCAAACATACCAAATTTTGGTAGTCCGATGACATGTTGTAGTATCCGGACGATATAGCATCATTGACGTAGTTGCATGGGTTTGTGTGGATTTGAAATATTCTAATTGAGGTGTCCAGTTGTGAGATTGGAAATTTGAGACTTAGAGCATCTACAGTCGGGCGCCTCAAACCCGCCTCATGCATCCGGACGGGCCGCCCGGTCACGCTTTTTCGACCCAGACAGACTCCTCAAACGGGCCTCAAACGCCCAAGCTGACCGACACCCCGCATATCCAACCCAAATATGGGGTGGATGTGGGGGAGCCCGGCCACACCCGCCACGTTGGCCTGACGGCGGGGTCCCACGGGGAAACGCCCGGAAACCCGGCGATCCGACAGACGACACGTCCGTCGCCACGGTGTGAAGGCCGCGTGGCACCACTCCGGCTCGCCGCCCAAGAAAAATTAGGCTATTTAAGCCGGATGGTGTCCCACAACCCTAACTCATCCACACCCCTCCTCTCCGCATCGCCAGTGCGAGCCCATCCACCTTTTCCTTCTTCCACTCCGGCGTTCTGCCCACAGTCCGACGCTCCGCCCATGCTCTGGAACTCCGCCTTGGTCCGGAGCAAGATCACCTAATACGCCATGCTAACGCCGGAGCACCACTACAAGAGCCAGTAGGAGATCCGGGCAAGGCAAGCCGCGCTCGCCGCCCGCATCACTGCCGGGCTGCGTTCGACTCGCCAAAGCCGGAGGAGGAGGAGCAGCAGGCGAGGGAAGAGGAGGAGGAGGAGATGGCTCGGATGAAGGTGGAGGAGGCGGAGTAGCAAGAGCCAGAGCTGCTGAAGCAGTAGCTGTCGGGCTTCAACATGGAGCAGGCGGAGGCGGAGTTCGTCGTCAGCCAGCCTGACGAGATGGCGGAGCAGCAGGCCATCCTGGAGTCCATCTAGGATGAGGCCATGTGGAGGCCAACCGGGCGTTCCTCCGGCAGGAGAAGGCGGAGTCCGACGCGCTCTTCGCCGAACTGGACGAAGAGATAGAGGTGGAGGACGCCGGAGGCGGCGGAGGAGCCGGAGCTGCAGCTGGCGCCCATGCTGTGGGAGCCGAGCACGAAGATCGTCAACATCTCTGACGACGAGTAGCTAGGTGATCGACGTAGTAAGTTGGTTTATTTTGTTTCCATGTTTTTGTAAGAATCTAGTATGAGATGTCCGGCTGCAACTATAGAAATTTGAGGCATGCCCCGTTAGTGCCCGCGGAAGCGCCCGGGCGCGTCCACGGGTGTTTGAGCGGCGGGATTTGCCAAGTCCCTGTAGATGCTTTTACCGGTCCGGCTGTAGATGTGTTTGAGGGGTTGGATTTGCAAAGTCCGACACTAAATACTTTATTCGTACAATACAAGTGGCCGCTCAGCTTGGTAGCTAAGGAGTAATGGAAGCTCACATGCCTGTCAGGAGACAGCCCACTTGTGTGCCATTGGAGGCACAGGCACCTGACCTGCCCCTCGCCAAGTGACTTAATAAACCACCCGCATATAAGTATAGTTGAGCGTACACACAGACTTTGAGTCTGTGACCCGGCCGTTTTTTAGGTATGTGCCTGGCTTAATTAGGACAGGTCAGGTTGGGTACCACTACGAGCGTATTAATCACGTATCACATTTCACTAATAATCACGTATTATTTTGAAAAGAAGACTAAGTGCTTACTGCAAGAACCACGGCTCTATCTAGCTAAGCGGATCCACTTGACCTGCACCGACTGATTGCGGCGTGCAGTTTGTTGCAAGTTGCAACATAGCGGAGCCAATGTTCAGATAATACAGTATATGCGTCTACAGAGTCCCCTAAAAACCCTAGCTTCACTCACATTTCCTCATTTATTTGGTGCGTGTATATTGTTCTATCTATGAAATAATGCGTGTACACTTTGTACACTAGTGCCACTCTGCTGGCAAACCAGCAGGATTAATTGAGCATGCAATGCAAGTATAGTCACGTCGACCCTCGACGAGCGGCTAGCTGCAGCGGCGCGACCCGCCTGTGTCTTTCTTATTTTGATAGACCTGCCTGTCCAGTCTTCTCCGGCGCCATCTCGACGAACAGCGACGAAACACGTGGAGTAATTAGGATGGCAGGGAAGGAGGGCCAAGGTACAACTGGCGAGCAGGGCGCATGCGTAATGCAAGCAGGGGACGTAGGGTACGCACGTACGAGAGCATGCAGAGAGCCGTCAGTAGTGAAGACGATTGAGGAAGGCCTCTTTCTACACTTGCACGCGTGTACGTCCTCCGGCTGCAAGTACCCTGCTGCGGGATGGGTGCCACTGTTCATTGCCTTCATTTTACTGCGACGACATCAAGTCATCGATTGCAATTTTTTGTTCGTACCTTACTATGCTGGCTACTTGGTTCAATATGTCAATGCTGATCAACCAGTGCACTTAAGAAATGTATGGAGAAAGTTTAAATCAATGACAATTTTATGGATGGAAAAAGCTCAAGACTTCTGAAGCTAAGCTTAGGCATACGAAGATGATAAATGTCTTATCAAAGAAGGAAAAAAATTGATTTTTTATGTTGTTTCTGTTGGAGTGACTTAGTTAGTGTGCTAGTGGGTTTAATATATGGAACAACGTTTTGTAAGAAGTCGGTGCACTTAAGGCCGCTGAAGCTAAGCTTAGATTTAACACAATGAGAAATGTGGTACTAATGAGGAAAAAAATGATTGTTCCATGCCGTGTCTATTGGAATGAGATTTGTTAATGTGCTAGCGGGTTTAATATGTGGAACCATGTTTAGTAAGAATGTAATTTAAAATATCATCCGGTGGCTTTCATACATACTCATTGCCTATCCATGTGGAGGTACATGACAACTAAAGCTACGGAATTAATGTTTTCCATGCACGTGCTTCATACTGTATAGATCCTTTTATGTGGTACTATTCTCTCTCAGATAAATTATCATCCTCCTCTATATGAGTTACCAAGATTAAGTATGAAATTAATGAAAGCTCACATACCATGGGTATGTACCGAGAAAACGACAAAGTTATGTCAATTCTCTAATGAATTAACCTATCTGCCAAAAGAATTGACCCACTCCGGGAGGTTGGAATCATGCTTGCCTTCACGGACATGCACAAACCATCACCTTTGGGGGTTATTTTTGCACATATTACTTCCATAGTGTTTGTTATAGAGAACACCGACTATTTGGTGCAACCAGTTGCAAACAGGTCTAATTCATCGCTTAGCTTAGTTGAAATAATTTCTGACATGTGTGCTCCATAATTGACCATACTCAAATATCCTTAAATTCATAGAAGAATAGTTGTTCATAAAAAAATTAGGCATTTTTTGTGTGGATGCATTTTAGGCTACTAGTAAGGTACGCATGCATTCCACGTAGGATCTTAGATAACCAAAGTACTAATGAATATCAACATACCAAATCATAATAGGTAAACATACCAGTTTGAGTTATATATGAATAACACAGATGTAGATTTAATTATCGTAGTTCACCCCAATGAAAATCAAATTGTATATACAAAATATTCAAAGTTGTATGGTATATAATACTACGCAGCTTATATTAATATATCCAAAAAAATGTCTCAAGTATCTCAGTAGCTAGTATGACATCTCTAAAGAGAAATGAAACTTATGAACATCTTTTCATAGTCTTGAATACAATCGTAAAGAAAAAGTGAATGAAAATTCTTCTAGAGGACAAAAAAATTTTTGGCACTAACGTATGGAAGATTCCAGAAGAAATGAGAAGGACTATGATGTGATCTTTGTGAATTGTAGATCATGAACTAAAAAAGTAAAGACAATTCATTTGGAATACAAAAGTTTGGATTTAATGTATGGAAAATTCGAGGGCAAAGAAGAAGTGCTTCTGTTTTCAAGTTTGTGCATATTGTGCATTGCAAACCATAAAGTACAAAATAATAGTAACTTATTTAGAATTTTTTTTTGACAAATTAAAGTTTTTGAGATTCTATAACAAAGAAAAACTGCTATTTAGGTTTGCTCATTCTGTTGGCTCAACATAGAACCTTCTAGTTAGTACATGTGGCAGAATCTGATGGGCTGAAGATGATATCGTACGACCAATAGTGCTTGGATTCCTGACCTTTGTACCATTAGATTGGCTTCATCCATTGACCAATATTCCAAGTTATTCATACAACTATATACTGATATATTAGATAACAAACTTATTGTTAATAAACAATCCATCTTTGCTTGAAACCTATGATTGGTTTATTTTTACAAAAATAAAAACTCATGTTGCACTAAAATAAATATTGGAAATATATATTCATCAAAATAATATGAATTGTTACGATCGCTATTATCATGGTTTAATAGCCTATTATTCATGAAATACCAACGCCTATATGATTGTGTTACATTATCCGAGGTCAAATCCATCTATAAATTTCATTACAAAACGTCAAATATTGTTTTTGGCACATTTTAAGTAATATTTGTATTTTGTCAAAAGTATATCAGTTAAACCTTAACAAGCATCAACGAAGAGTGTAATTTTTGGACATGCAACAAGTTTTGTTTAATTTTGGTGTTTATTCAGCCTTTGTCCGCATGCCACATAATTTCACAATTTTTTAGTAAACTTCAATCATTCACAAAAAACAAAATTGTTGTAGTGCTGCTTAAAAATGTATCCACGGGAAAATTCCTAATTTTGAGTGAACAATTATTTTGCCAATATTTAAGTGTGTTTTAACATTCGTGGGACCCATGATTCATGAATCCCATCTGTCATGCTAAACATTAGATCAGACCCGATTGCAACTTATTACATCAATAGTTGGTGTTCACTGCAACAAAGAGTTGTAAATGTCACAACGAGAGACTCGGCAGGCAGGTAAATATATATTCATACTCACGCTGCTGCACTGCAGCTAGAGTTAATTCAACGCAAATAACTCGTCATGGCAGGCATTAACCATGCACGGATCATCGAGCCTACTACAATAGTACAGTCTACAGATAGGTGTAAGACGTTTTTTAACACAACACTAGAGTCAAAAAACATCTTACATTATGGTACCAAGCTAGCTAGGTCGATCTGTAGCCTTGCCCGCTCGCTTGATTGATCACACATGGGCCGGCGCGTCCAGCTTGTCGAAGCAGGGCACGTCCGCGGCGGAGTCGCCCACGACGATGGTGATGGTCACCGGCCAGCAGTAGTACGTGGTGAGGACGCTGGTGGTGGCCATCGCCGTGTGGGTGGACAAGACCCCGCTCAGCTCCATCTCCGCGCCGGATACGCCGCGCCCCTCGTAGAGGGGGCGCACGTACCGCATCGGCAGGTCCTCCCCCGGCTCCAGCCCGGCCACCGCGGTCGCCTCGTGCGCCATACGCTGCGCCACGTCGATGCGCTGCGGCAGGTCGAACTCGGTGATCCTCGCAGCAGGTCCCGCAGACGCGTCCGTGAGCCGGACGGTGACGTTGGCGTAAACAATGGTGGCGCGCCCGCCGGGGTTGTTGGCCTTCAGGACGACCCTGAAGACCACGACGTTGCGCGGCGGCGGCAGCGACGGGATGTAGTCGACAGCCACACGGCCGCCGGCGAGCTTCAGCTGGAGCTTCTCGGGGCGGAGCATCACCACCACCGCCCGAGCGATCACTCCCACGGCCACCAGGGTGACCACGCACGCTAACGTGCACCGCACCGCAAATAGCCACCGGAACCTCCTCCACCAGCTCGTCGTCTTGCTCCCCTGGTCGGCCATCCTATCTAGATGTTTTTTATTGTCGGGGAAACGTGTACTGGCTAATGAGCTAGATATGGATCTTGTGTTCGTGGATGATAGAGAGATCCACTTCCGGTATCTATTTATAGAAACCTAGAAGTAGAATACACTACCAGCAAGTTCCTTGGGCCAACTCCAATGCGGCAACCCATTTTATCTGTCCGCGTCCACTAGTTTAAGTCTAAATGGACAAAAATCATGGCCAACGCGCCGACGCAAACGAATGGGTCAGCTCCAACGCGCCGACCCATTTTGTCCACTGAGTCCTCCCAGGCCTGCCCGCCTATGGTACACAGACCATTCTCCCTCCCAAATAGCACCAGCCCTCTTCGCCAGTGCCGCCGCCCACTTCCAGCTTCTGCACATCGCTCCCCCCTGCCATCGCGTCCACCGACAGCCCCATCGTTGGCCGCATCCATCACTGCCTAGTTCTGCCATCATTGTAGCCGCGACATCCACGGCCTGCCTACTCCTCGGCCACCGCCGAAGAGCGTGGGGGTTCGACATCCGTACTGCCTCCATCTCCATGGACGGGCCAAGGAGGGCTCCATTCACCGGTCGCGACTCGTCAACATCCCACCCCCATCGCCGCCCGCAAGATCTTTGGGTGTTTGCCTGACTCGGATGAGGTATGGTTTCATCATGGTGGATAACTTGGATGATTATTTTAATACCAACTTTGTATGTTCATCGTCTGAAGAATCGTCCGACGATGATGATGCTGCTGCTATAGCTACTTTGGACGTCAATGAGCACATAGCTAGGCAGCAGCCAAGGTTTATGGCATCGATCCCTGGCCATGCTCCAGGGTTGAATCGTAACAGAGAGAGCGACCATTCCCTACTCTATAGCGATTATTTCAAGTTCAATGACCCACCATTCCCTCCCAAGCTTTTCTGACGATGATTCCGGATGGCAAGACACGTGTTCAGCCATATTCGTGAGGTAGTGATGATGTATGATGATTACTTCAATTGCAAGTATATGATGCCCTTCGAAATGCAGCCACGAGAGTGTAAGTCAAAAAGAGAGGCTAGTTTTGATTTATATGTTTAGTCCACTATTGTGTTTAGAAATTTCACTTGATGCCCCGTTTGGCTTATGTTTGTTATTTATTAATTCATTGCGAAAGGGTCAAAGGTGAAATATTAAGCATCACAAGTCTTTAAAAACACACCTTTACAAAAACATAACATTATATTTAAAAAATTAGGGGTGACAAGGTCTTCTTCTTCCTGCATCCATTGGTGGCGTGCCGTGAGCATAGCTCGACACTGTGAGCATAACTTGTTTAAATTCAAGATCCTGAAGAAATTATGATCGGGAAGTCATCGATGCAGACCAGGAGAGTCCGGCGACCCCGATCTACGAAGCAGATTGTCGTATCGTAGAAGAAAAAATAAATCAAAAAGGGTCTGTAGAAACTTCAAAGACCACGAAAGTCGTCTAATCCAAATGGATCCACTGGAACTAATATTGATTGGATTCCAGATGATCCGACGGAGATACTACTCCGAAATCCCTCCTCGAACGATAAGCACACCAACGAAACAAGAAATTGGCAGGGAAGACAATATCCGAGTGAGACAGTGCTGCCGCCTCACCACCCCAAACCATTCATGAAGCCTCCTTAAAAAAACTGAGACAAATCGCCGATGCCGCTACATGCCAGATCTAGGTCGGATGTTGAGCTCGCATTCACCCAGGACCAAGCACTGACACCGTCTTCTCCAGTGACCTAAGCAAGCTGAACCGCTGTTGAAGATTGCCGCGCTAGATTACCAGTGTCACCGCCAAGCACCGCATGCCGAGTTGTCGAAGATCGCACCTCGGCCACTTATCTTCGTTGCTGACCCACAACAAGCCACCAAGTCCACTATAGCAGCACCCTACGACCAGCAACATCCCTGTTGTTGCCGGTGCCTCAGAAGCTTTGCCGACAAGCACCACCGCGAGAGGGAAGATGATAGGGTGATGGCTAGGGTTTCAAACCATCGAAACGAATAAGTGAAAACTGAATGGGAAAACAATGTCTCGTTCGTAGACAAGCCATGTTTGTTATTTGCTATAAATTTATTATTTATGGAGATAGATCATTCCTAATTTTATATGGCTATATTTTTTAATGTTCACAGTTTTTTTATTCATTTATATCTTCATTGGTGCCTAAAGTTTTAATCTATTTTTTTTTGTAATCAGCACTCTGATATACACTACCACACTAGTTTCACATTTTCAAAGTGTGCAACTGACTCCATTGATAATATTCTTTGTGATTTAAATAAAAAATTGTTCATTTTGTGTTCTCAATCTTATTTTTCCTTCATCTATGTATCTTATTTGGCACCCTCTGTTATTTCCTCTTTGGTCTGGTACACACTAGTTTCACATTTTCAAAAC
>NC_041386.1:709553251-709561035 GCF_002162155.2 Triticum dicoccoides | reverse complement strand
GTGCCCTTTGAGTTTGCAAAAGTCGACTGTGGATTTCCCGCAAAGAAAAAGGTCGACTGTGGAACAGTCGGCCAAAAAAAAAAGCGGCGCTGATATATACAGCGGCAAGACGCCCCACCCTTGTAGCAAGAAGCCTTCTAAAAAGAAGGTACCAGGAGAGCATTATCGCCGGCCATGGTGACCAGCGGCAGTGGGCAGTTCAAGAGTGCAGGCCCCGTGTGGGGCCCGAGGCAGTACATCCTGGCGGCCACCGCCGTGAGCGCCGTGGCCGTGGTGACCACCGTCGTCCTCAGCCCCGCACGCATCGCCTTCTCCGTCACCGGCGCCTCCATCAGCACTGTCGAGGGAGCGTCGTTGGTGGCCCTGAACTTCACCCTCCATGCGGCCAACCCTAGCCGCCGCGCCGGGGTGGAGTACAGCTCCGTCACGACCAGGCTGCAGCTCTACAGCGCGAGCCACGCGGCGGCCGCGTGGCTGAAGACGGACGTCCACCAGGCCATGCCGCTCCTGCAGCCGCCGGCGAGCTCGTGCAGCCTCCGCGCGTCGGTCCTGTTCGACTGCAAGGAATTGGGGTGCTGCGGGCGCGCGCCTCCGATGACCGTGCTGGTGCTCGCCCAGGTCCGGTTCAAGGTCGGGTTGGCCTACTCCCGCCAGTACGATGTCCAGCTCTCTTGCCAGCCCGTCGACTTCTTCGCCGCCACCGCCGCCGTTGCAAGGGTTGTATGCGTTGCCTGACTTCGCCGCCACCACCGACGCCACTCGCCTACCTCTAGCTAGCGATATGTCGATGGCGAGTGGCGACACGAATAATTTTTTCATGTTGAGAACCTTTTCATTTTAGGGCATATTAATTACGCTTTTTGTCATGCCAAAATATGGTCTCAAATGACTAAGGCAGTGGTCATATTTATTGCATAGTTTATGACAATGTGCCTAATCTAGGCACTTAGGTGTATCTCGCCATTACAAACAACGTTGCCAAATAGAGTTTACAATTGTTTGTGCAAAAAATAATTTTTTGTTTTCAAAGTGTTCAAAATAGATATTTTTGTGAAGCAGGTGCAAAAAACCGGGTGCATAATGGCACCACTCCAATATTCACAAAAAGTAGACAATATTTTTTTATCAAACTCCCAAGTTTTGTTGATTTTCTATATTTCTAGCTACTTTCTCACATTTGGATGACTTTATGTCCATTTCCTAGAAGTAATTCAAATTTGAACTTGAAGTATGTGATATCTCTATCCTAATAATTAACAAGAAATATTTTTAGGTACACAAGTCATCATTATATGGAATAACCACTTGGAGTTTTAGGAGATTCGACCCCTGTCCATGAATAGCCATGCCGACCATTTTGGTCAGTTTTGGAAAAAAATAAAAGAAAAAGAATACAAGTTAAAAAAAATGCAATCCTTAGGCACGGAGGCCTGTTATGTGTACTAGTTGCGAGGGAAAATATCAAACTTTCAAATGAAAAATTTGAAAAAAAAAACCTTCACAAAACAAACCATCGTGTATAAACATTCATGTCTTTCAAGTCAACTGACTAAGATGACGGCCATATTCATTGCATAATTTATTATAACGTGCCCAAATCAAACCCATAGTTGCATCTTGCCATTACAAACAATGTTGCCAAATAGAGTTTCCAACCTTTTGTAGAAAAAAAATCATTTTTCATTTCTTAGTGTAAAACAATGGGTATTTTATTGAAGTACAACAAACAGGGTGCAAAATGGCACCACTCCAATTTTCACAAAAAAGTAGACCTTGCTTTTTTTTTTGGAAAATTCATAACTTTTACGCATTTTCTAGATTTCTAGCTATGGGCCAGACGGGCATATAATTCTTCGGCGGGGCCATGGGTGCGCTTAAGTTAAAAAAAAGGGTCATTTTAGGCAAATAAGAGCATCTAAGCCGGACACCTCAAACCTGCCTCAAACGCCCGGGCGCGTCGCCCGATCACTGGCCGGTCATGAAATTTCGACCTAGCCGGGCGCCTCAAACTGGCCTCAAACGCCCGGACTAATAAGCGGCACCCCTGATATCCAGCCCAAATATGGAGAGGATATGAGGGGCGGGTGCGCCCGCCACGTCGGACTGACGTCGGGTCCCACGCGAAATCACTCGGAAACTTGGCAGTCCGAACTTTGTCCCCTTATCCGGCACCGAAACCCTAACTCTCCATATTTTCCTCCGCAGGTCCGCCGCCGCCACCACTTTTCAGTCCTCGTCCGCCACCACTAGTAGCCATGTCCCCACGCCGCCGGATAAGGGGCCACTCGTTTCTAATACCGGAGCGCCGGCTGCAGCTCCTTGTGCAGATCCGAGCTTTGCGCGGATCGCCGCCGGGCTACCTCCGGATGCACTGGATCCAGAGGAGGAGTTGGAGGAGGAGGAGGAGGAGAAGGAGGAGCCATAGGAGGACGCGGATCTGCAGGCGGAGTAGCAGGCCATCCTCTATTCCCTCCGCTCAGAGTCGGATGCGCGGAGACTAGATGCCGTCGCCGGCAGGAGATGGAGGTTCAACACACTGCGTAATAGGAGGAGATGTTTGCCTACATCGATGAGGTCGAGCAGGAGGAGGAGGAGCCGGAGCCCTCCTACGCGCCCGGCACCGACGTCGTGGACATCTCCGACGACGAAGATTAGCTAGAGTAGTACGTAGGATTTCTTTTGCATGCTTTGTATGAATTTAGGGGTTGAAATATGAAAGACTCGGGTGCAGATTAGCTAATTCGAGGTTTGACAGGTCACTGCCGATGCCCGGTCACGTCCGCTGGTGTTCGAGGGACCACATTTGTTAAGTCCGGCTGTGCTTTAAATACAGCTGCTGGGGAGGGCTTCTTCATCCATTGTATCTCTGCGGCCACGGCCTGCTCCAAGCTCCATCACATCGTCTCGTCTCGCCCAACCAGTTGTGCTGGCAGCCAATGTAGTACCTTGGCCCGCCTCTCCTATCGTGCCCTTCTAATTAACTTGTTGCGTCCTTGTTCCTGGACATACTAGCAACAAAGCGGGTAGTAAATGGCACCGCAAATTAAAGACTCGATTGGCAACGGCAGGTCGATATATATATATATATATCCATATAAGGAAGGCACAGGCCCAGGCATGTCGTCCGGCTGCACTGTTGCTAGCTAGCGCTCGTTGCTAGTCGACGTGACTACGCATGCATTGCATGCCCAATCAATTCTGCTGGTTCCACATTGAGAGTGGCACAGCTTGCAACCAACTGCACTGTGGCTAGCTGCATTCAATCGGTGTGCGTAGGACGAGTGGATACGCGTGGATAGATAAAATTCTTTTTTTTTTTTGAAAGTTCCAGCTCGGCTGGCTTCATTTGATTTAGCAGAAGAGTGAAGAAATACAGGGTTTAATCAAAGCGATCAAAGAGACAAAACAGAATAATGGTTTGTTCATGACGGGTGGCTTTCCACTCCCCCAAAGACTCAAAGACTCTAGGTTTTTATCTCGCGCCTAAATCCCCGAATGAGGGCTCGATGGCCTTGGCTCCAGCAAGGCGCCATTGTTTCATATTTTCCCTAATCGCCCTCATGATACATGTTGGCTCTGCTTCCTTGGCTCTGAAGATACAATTGTTTCTTGCGTTCCAGAGCTCCCAGGTTGTTGCCATGATTATGCATGGTTCTTATTCCTTTCCTCCCCTCCTTGTTCGTGCGGGAGATGATTTGCCTGATCGTCGAGGTTGTGGATAGATAATAGAGCCGTGATAATGCTCGAAGGAGAACGAGGACATTAGACCCACATTAGACCACCCATAATGGGTAGTGACTTAGACGAGTAACATGCATATGTTACTAGTCTATATTTTTATCTTTATATTGAGAGTAACATATATGTGCAATATTAATACTTCATTTATTAGGACATGTACGTGGGCTTCCGTTACTCAATAGTTTACTCCATACCTGCCAAGCTTAGCGTAGCTCTTAATTTTCTGAAAAGGACAAGTCCCGGCCGCTTCTATCATTAGCCCTAGCCGTAGCCAGCTATCCACAGTTGGCGAGCTACGTCGTGGGATCTTGACGAGAGACTCGGTGGGCAGCTCGAACCGCTGCACTGCGCTCCTACGCAGTTGATTCAATATGGATGTACGGTATGTATGTACTCTCGGCAATTAACTCATTTTGGAACTTGGCAGGCGTCGTTCATGCATGTATAGCCAGAATTCATACATGCGATGAGAAGAGAGTGTGTTTCCACGGTGTCGCTCAGAATCTACTCCTTTCAGTATAATGAATGGAGAACGTCTATAATCATCTCTAATCTTTTGAACACATGTAAATTACTCCATGCATTATACTGTAGTGTAGATAAGTTGTGTTTCCGTACTCTCTCTCTCTCTCTCTCAAAGTTGCAGGAGCACTGCTACATGGACGATATTTTTGCGGCCGATTCATGCACCACACCAAATATCAGCCATACATCCCATTTGTTAAGTGAGCTACAGCCATCGATCAAGAGTGTCGTGCGATTTTCGTCTGCCGTCCATCGTTTGCGGAGTTATTTTGTTTTCTGGAAGGAAATGTCCCGGCCGCTTCTACCATTAGCCCTAGCCCTAGCCAGCTGTCCATCGCGGCCGAGCTAGTAATACAGCTACCTAGTACACTGGGAAGCAGGCATGCGGCATGGCTGGTATACGCATGGTGCCAAGCATGATGTATTGATGGATCGTGATCCATGTAGCCGGCAGGCATGCACATGCATGAGAAGAGAGCGTGCGTGTCGGTGTTGCATTCGGCCCACGGTGCCGCTCCCAAATAATCATTTGAACCCATGGTTATCAGTACTACCCTCCTTCGTGATTTATTGGTCCCTTTGTATTTCGTGTCAAATTTTGACCATAAATTTTACTAACAAAATGTTAATGCATGTCACAAAAAATTATATTGTTGGATTCAAATTTAAGCATAGTTTCCAACAGTATAATTTTTGTTAGTAGCACTCTGTTAGAAATACTACTACACGAGTTGTGTTTCGGTGCACTCTTTCTTGAAAAGTACCAGTACTACCTCCTTCGTGATTTATTGGTCCCTCTGTATTTTATGTCAAATTTTGATCATAAATTTTACTAACAAAATGTTAATGCATATCACAAAAAATAATAGCGTTGGATTCGGATTTAAACATAGTTTCCAACAGTATAATTTTTGTTAGTAGCACTCTATTAGAAATACTACTACACGAGTTGTGTTTCGGTGCACTCTTTCTTGAAAAGTACCAGTACTACCTCCTTCGGGATTTATTGGTCCCTCTGTATTTTATGTCAAATTTTGATCATAAATTTTACTAACAAAATGTTAATGCATATCACAAAAAATAATAGCGTTGGATTCGGATTTAAACATAGTTTCAAATCGTATAATTTTTGTTAGTAGCACTCTGTTAGAAATACTAGTACACGAGTTGTGTTTCGGTGGGTGCACTCTTTCTTGAAAAGTTGTCGGTAGATGTGGTTGCCGTCGAGGGGCCGGCGTGTATGTGTATGTACTGAATTTTACTAGCAACATGTCGATCAGGCCACTTTGCATGACTCACTGGTAAGTGGGCTTCCTTCATTATGTACGACAGGGAAGTGAGCTTCGCTTCTACTTCGCTGCCCGAGATGAGAAGGCGCCGGGAGAGGCTCGGGAGGCGTGGTGCGTGCAGTGCAGTGTATCTATGAACATCACAACCTGTCTGTACGGCGACGTAGAAAGTTTCCTCATCCACATCACAGGACGACGTCAGATTGTCTGACGTCATATCACTCGCCTATGCTCATTGCATATTCTGATGTAAGTGTGAAATGCTGAATTCATATATATTTGGGGTTTCAGCCCAGACGCAGATTTTTAGGATATTATTCAAGACATACCCACTAAAGCTTTTTAATTTTTAACAATATAAAAAATCAATAATTTATGAAACTTTTATGTGAGGATCCGTATAGCGAGAGCGAGATAAGCTGAGCCATGATGATGCTTGCAGGAACAGGGACATCACAACACGTCTTCCTTTTTTATAAATGAAAAGAAACAATGACTATTGGTTCCTTTTTTTTTGCGAATGAACAATGATTATTCGTTCGAAAGTGAAAGAGTGTGGCTAACTGCCTAGCTCTCAAGAATGAACTAAGTTTAACGAGCTCTTACACCATTTAGTTTCACGTGAAGATTCCAGCGAATTTTTTCAGTTCTTCTTTTGTTTATTAAATGGCGTATGAGGTACTCTAGGGTTGTTTGGTTTGAAACTAAGTTTGCCAAAAGTTGCCACATTTAAGATTAGGCACGTTTGATCAACTTATGTGGGTGTTTGGTTTAAGCCACATCTTAGGCAAGCCACACTAGAGCTCCACATTATATATACACAAAAAATGTGGCAAGAATTTCATAGGCTTGCCAGCTTGCGGCTCTCATTTGTTAAACTAACTTTAGACAAGCTTTACAAAAAAAAAAGCGGCAAGGTGTGACAATGCAAGGCCTAGAACCAAACAGCCCCAGAGTAATTCCATCTAGGGTTTTCAAGTTTTTCAAGTTTTCTCCACCAAAATGCAGGGACCAATGCAGTATTCACTCAACGTCAGTTACGGAGAAGTTTTACTACTTCCGCGTGCAATGCTGGCCACGCGTACCAAAAGATAGAGAGGAAGGAGAGATTAGGCCACTTGGTTCAGATACGAATCCAGCAATATATTTTTTGTTAACATGCACTAACATTTTGTCAATTAAATCCTTGGTCAAAATTTAACACAAATTACAAAAGGGGCCAATAAACAAGGACAGAGGTAGTACCTACCAAGCTGAGTGGAGCACTTAATTTTCTGGAAGGACAAGTCCATTGCTTTAGCCCTAACCATTGGCAGCTGAGCATAGCGTCCGAGATACTGTAGCTACGTACACTGTGAGGTAGGCATGCCGCATGGCTGGAACACGCATGATGGCACGGTGCGTGCATGTGTATCTACTGAATTTTACTAGCAACCTATACTAGGTACGTCGATCAGGCCACCTTGCATAACTCACGGGTACTGGCTGCCATCATTGTGTACGACACGCAAGTGGGCTTCGCTTCTACTTCGTGCCAATTTATTTACCACAAGAACAAAGGCTGCCCTAGACCTAGCTTATCCATGGGCAGTGCACTGTATCTTTATATGCACATCGCGGCTTGTCCGTACGGCGACGTAGAAAATATCCGCTTCCACGTCACAGGATGACGTCACATTGTCCGACGTCATAGCACTCGCCTATACTCATTGCATATTTCCATCTACTCCCTCCCTCTCATAACATGACAGCGTTTTTAGCACTAGCGTACCATAATATAAGAGTGTTAGTGTCATAAACGCTCTTATATTATGATATGAAAGCATTAAGTGTTAAATGTTGAATTTATATTTGGGGTTTCAGGACAGACACAGATTTTTAGGAAATTATTCAAAACGTACCCACTAAAGTATTTTAATTTTTCAATATAAAAATCAATAATTGATGAATTTTTTTGGGGGGAACATGATCACTACTCAAGAATGAGTTTGATGGAGAAATGACTTTCACGGTCTGCTCTGTGGGAAAGAATTGGTTTGATATAAAATTAACATTCAAGTTTTTTGAAGTTGTAATTTTTTTTCACCACAAGAACATGAAAGGCATTTCCTTGTGAAACTTTGCACATGAGTATAATACTGGACCATGTTTGCTATAAAAAAAATCAAAATTGATTGACTATGGAGTATAAATTTTCAATATGGGTGTGTTTAGACCCAGGTTCCATTG
>NC_041386.1:709525050-709552815 GCF_002162155.2 Triticum dicoccoides | reverse complement strand
ATTAAATATGTGGTTCTAGTATGTCCACATGGATATTAATTACCTACTCCCTTCGATCTATTTTAATTGTCGATGATTTCGTACAATTATACTAAATCAGTAAAAAAATGCTAATTTATTACAATTGTACTCCCTCTGGTACTTTTTAGTCTGCAAATAAGTTTTGCTCAAAGTCAAAGTATGTCTACTTTTTTACTTTGACCAAACTTATAAAAAAGTGTGAACATTTACAATACCAAATAAATATTATTATGTTCATTAAAATAGATGGTTTCATACTATATAGATTTGGTACCGTAGATATTGATATATTTTTCATGTAAATTTGCTCAAACTTTGACCTGACACAAATCTAATACGCGGAGTAAAAAGGACTGGGAGAGTTCTAAATCAGTGATAATTAATATGTACCGGAGGGGGTAACATTTTTTACTTTTTATGCATGGTAACTGATCGAGTAGTTATCACTAAACAAATGTACAAGTTGTAAGTTCAAACACTAGTACACATGCTTTGGGCTTGTACTTGTGCTCCTCATATAAATTCAACATTTTACTGATTTGTACTCCTCGTACCGCACAATGTTTTGTACTCCGGCTTGATTTACTAATAAAATGTTTTGCTAACTATGAGTTGGACTATACGTAATTTTAACATGTCTGAAATTGATACCCTGATCCATCCAATTTCCCCTCGTGACGCTATTTATGTTTGTCAGATAGTGGGGACTTCTTCAATCCACAGACTGTACAACTCAATGCGCTCTGCCATCTTGGCTCTCACCTTCTCTCCTCTCTTAACTTCTTTACACTGTTGCCACAAGTAGTACTACTGTACTACCTAGAGAGCAACGTGTAGTAAATGGTCGCAGAAGACTCGGCCGACAGTGGTACATGCAGCATATTATTTGAATTCTACCCAATGAGATTTGTTCTATGACAATTCATTATGTTTCTTCGTATTCAATAATCATTTCAACAATAGTATTTATGTTGCCGTGTTTGCTAATACACATTTGCCTAATTTTTTTGGGTGTTTTAGCCCATTTCGGCATAAGAGCAAAGTGACACGAACGCGGAGACGAGTGCAGAAAGGTCGATAGCGCTGTCCCCGATGAGGCCCGTCAAGAACACGTTGGAAACGGGGATGCCGCATCATCCCGCGACATCGCCTGCAAAGGTGTGACAACATGTCTACCAGTGCGGGTGCATGGTCCTGTAGTTTTGACCACCGCTCGCATTCAAACGGGGATGCCCCGATCAACCGTGGCTATTGGGAAAGCCATGTACAACTTGGGTACTCAATTGACAAATCAACATTGATGGTAAAATCAACATCTACACGTAGAATTCTTGCACCCGCGCGAGCACACACACAGACACACACTATCATATATTTTACCACACAACTTCAGATTGATTTCACAAGATTGATGTTCCGGCGCCGACGCGCCTCAGCGCGGCAGCCACAAAAGGAGAGGCATGGTTTGAAGAAGGAAGAAGAGATGAGGTCTGTTAGATGAAGATCGAACGGTGGAGTGGAATTGAACTAAACTCAAAGAAAAATAGTAATCAGGTGATTATTTACAAATCGGCCCCTTATCTTGCTGGTGGTATACCTCAATCCTTGGACATGACACCATTAACATCTTCTTCCTCCGCGTGCTGGTCGTCCACACGATGCATGGCTAGCAACAACCACTTCTCTTACATGTTGAGAGCACGAAGCTCTTCTATATATAGAGCCAAATCGGAACAACATTCAGTATCTATAGCAACCACAGTCAGCCATGGTGTGCTCCCTCGTCGTCATCCTCCTCTTGTCCATTAGTTCCTCCATTGCCCATGGCGCCGGTGCAGCTGGTCGCCAGCGCTACCATGCAGTGGAGACCGGGCACTTGGAGCCTAAATCCTTCTGCTCTGGCCTCAAAGGTACGTAGCGTAGATGGAACCATTGATGCAAATCGATCAACGTTCATGCATGGGCTAACCCATGCGAGCTTTTCTGATTTTTCTTTGCATGCAGTGGCTCCATCGGCGGAGGGCACGTGGGCGCCGCTGCACCGTCCGTTCTGTTGGAACCGCAGCCCTCTAGCTACCTCTCCTCACAATCGAACGGTGGTGGAAGAAGATGAACAGTAAACGAGAATTTTCCGGCGACGAACGCCCCGGCCGCCGAACGGGCTGTATGTTGACTACTATTCAACTCAACTACAAAACACTTACATGGAGGTACACACGCACACACGCAACACAACCTAGAAGAACTCTCACATCGACCAGGCGCACATCACGGTCCCGACGGAGACTACTATTCCCTCGCTTTACACAGCTAATGAACATGGCTTTGTATTGGCAGCCGTACGCACGCACACAGGGCCGGCCGCTCCACTCGCCACGCACGACCCGGCCACGATCTGCATGCAGCGCCAACGGATGCACGTTCAGCGCATGCACAACTTTCTCTCAACGGCCAGCCTCACGTACTCATCCATTCCTTGAAACTAGCTAACTACTTGCATGCAGCTAATAGCCTCAAACCGAAGCACAGGTGCACACATGCACGTACATGAGACATGGTCAAGATTAAGTCTAACATTTTCCCTCCTAATCTTGACATGACTCACCAATGGCCGTCCTTCTTCCTCGACGACACACGCCAAGCTTCGCCGGCGACACACGCCTGGCGTTCCTCCGCGCCCCGCACGTCCCGCGTGCACCCGGCGCGTCCGACGAGCCCGACCGCAGCAGTGCGTCCCGCATGTCCCGCGCGCCCAACGCGTCCGTCGAGCCCGACAGCACCAGATGCTCAGCGCGTGCCGCCTCCGCGTCCGCCATGGCAGCCGCCACGCCGCGCCTCCGTGCCACGCACCTTCCACGGCTGTCGCCCCGAGCCGTCGCGACCTCTGCGCCACCACGCAGGTCCTTCACGACCTCCTCGTCTCCGCGACCGCCGTGCCCCTCACGCGCACTTCCCACGTCCCCACGCTCCCGGCCCGCGCTCCCACCGCGCACGTACGCGATCTGCGCAACCAGGTCCAGCGCCTCGACGCGGTCCACTCCCGCGGTCCCGACGCGCCCGACACGTCCAGTGCGCACCCATAACACGCACCGATCGCGCCCGGCTCGCCGCCGCGTCTTATTGCCCTGCACCGCCGCGGCCTCCATGCTGCCGTGCCGTGTTGCGCCGCCACGCCACCACGCAGCGCCTCGGCGGCTTCCGCGGTCGCCGCACGCACGACGTCACCGCCCGCCGCATCCGCCACGCGCCATGAGAGCCACAGCGCCGCCCACCTCCATGGGCCGACACACGGCCCGGAGCTCCATCGCGCAGCCGCCGGCAAGCGTCGCCACCGCCGGCACGCCTCCGGCAAGAGGCGACACCCGAGATGAAACCGGCTCATGATACCAATGGCCCCTGCTCGCCGTCCGCCGGCAGGGCGCCGGTGCTGTCCCTGCTGGAGATGCTCCGCTGGGACCAGGTCCGCACCGAGTACGTCCGGAGGAAGGCCAGCGGCGGGGCGGAGGACGTGCTCAACCCAGCCAAGCCGCACGTGCTGATGACCCAGGTGGACTTCGCTCCCAGTTCCACCTTCGGCATGGGCTCCGGCTCCGGTAGCTTGTCGTGGATGAACGCCGACGGCAACCCGACGGTCGTGTCCCAGCAGACCATGGCCATCGACACCACCGTGGACGTGCCGCGGATCCAGTGCGCCCCCTGCCCCTGTTGGCGCAATAAGCCATGCCCCCATGGTGGTGACCAGCGTCGGGTGCGCCAGGTCCGGTCTGTGGCCACGACAATGTCTGGGCATAGTCTGACCTTTGTATGGGCATGGTTTGACTAGGGTATAGGCATAGTCTGGGGTGTGTCTGTGTACAGGTTGTGTGTGTGCGTGAGTGTGTGTGTCTGTTTAGCAAGATAGCCAGGGAGGTGACCGCGTCGCCGCACTGAAAACGGTCGCGTTGTTCACGTTGGAGCGCGGCAGTGTGCTAGCCGCGAGTGTGGGGCGTGGCGAATGCAGCGGAGGAGCGAGGCGTGTAGACAGAGTCCCGTGATGGAGTTTGTGGCTCCATGCACGAGGGCGGACGACTCGGCAGGAGAATGCGTACGTGCGCGTAGAGCTCGCTGGAGTTGGTTTCGTGGTCGATGCGTCGCCGAGGGGCTCGTGTGTGTTGTGGGGAGTCGAGTTCGTGCTCGAGGAGTAAAGCCGTTCGGGCGGCAGGCGTTCATGCGCCGGGAAAACTCATTGTGTCCCTGTTCCTTTTCCCTCCTTCTTCCTCCTTGGTTCGGGCCGTAGAGAAAGAGTGCAGAGAGAGACAGAGAGATAGAGCGAGAGTTAATTGCAAGGCAGTACCACACTTCGGCAGGTCGTAACGAATCAGTACCATTAGTCACTTTTTTGCCATGCAGTATCAACCCTAAGCCTAAGTGTTACAAGGCGGTCTTTATCTCGTTTCAACCAGAGTGGTTTCAATTCCTTCTTGTTCATTGTACTCGTCATTCATAGCTTTGCAACCTCCAAGGTTCACATGGTGTTCCTTGTTTCTATTTTCTGACATAGTGCTCTCAATTGTGTTCAACTCCGTTGTGTTGTTTCTTTCAACTTTTCAACCTCTCAACTTTCTTTGGTTTCACTCATTTGTCGAAGAAGCAACTTGGTTTTACCTCCTCTCTTCCTCTTCCGTTTCTCTTCGGTACCATCCTAGATCTCGGGACGAGATCCTCTTGTAGTGGTGGAGTGTTGTAACACCCCGGATGTAACTTTCCATATTTGTAACTCCAACTCTTGCCATTTCCGGCTATGTGTTGTGATATTTCCTTTGTGGTTGGGTTTTTGTCTTTTGTTTTGCATTTTGTTCATGTCATGCATCTCATCTCATAGCATCATGCGCATTGCATCTGCATGTTTTCATAAAGCTTGCATCCTTTCGTAGTTCCTGCGTTCCCCCTTTGACTTCGTTTGATCGTTCCGAGACCAAGCGTGTTTTCGATTCCCTTTTGTCAAACCACCTAACCTCTCTGCACAACCACCGACCCCGCTCTTGCGTGCGTCCGGAAACTCCCCCGAACCCGACCCGGCCAGTCGTCACCGTTGGATTCAGATCATCTCCAAACATCTCTAAAAACATCTTCGATTTCTCTTTTGGTATTCCTAACCTATTTATTCCGGGTCGTCTGATTACGATCGGAGGGACCCAAACGACCCCTACTCTAATCCACTCGATATATATATCCGGACAAACCCTAGACTAGGCAGTCCCATCAATCATTTCCTCCCCGCTGCCGGAAAAACCTCCACTTTGTCTCCTCTTCGTTTTTCCCTCGGGATCACCAGCGAGCCAATCACGAGCCTCATCCTCCCCGGTCCAAATCCATCCATCCACCCACTTCCTGCATCGATCCACTACATGAGAGTGAGTGCTCCCCTGCCTCCCTCGATCCTGCCACGCCCGACTCCGCCCGACCCTGCCGACCACCTCGCCGGAGCACAACACCCTCGGAGCCCCGAGTCCCGTGCCCTTCGCCGCCTCCCATGCGCCTCTGCTCATGCCTGAGCACGGACGCCTCGCGGGACTCCTCACGCAGCAGTCCCGCACCAAGCGTCGCGTCGTCGGCCAGCAGGACCGAGCCGCCGTCGTCCTTTGTCCCCACAGCCTCCTCGCTCTCCTCGTCGGCGCAGGGAGATGAGCTCCTCTCGAAGACCAGCAAGCAGCGCCGCCCCTCGCAGGTCATCTGTGCCCCTGCGCTTCCTTCTTCTTCCCCTATCCCGCCCTTCTCTCAGTACTCTCTCTCTGTCCCGTGTCGGAGGACAGCCATGAGAGCACCACCGCAGCAGCCGATGTCCTGCCTCCGCCGCCTCCCGGATCGGGAGCATCCCGGTCGGATCCGCTTGTCCCACGTTCGTCCTGCATCGCCTACTCGTCGCCGGCCGGTCCCGCCCTCCGCTGCTGCCTCGCCGCTGTATAGCCGTGCCGCCGCGCCCCTGCTTCCTCTCCATCGAAGACGAGCGCCCCGCCCCGCGTTGACCGCTCGCTCGCCCGGTCCAGCCGCGTATTGACCATGCTGGCCAGCTGCGTGGGCTGCCAGCCGCGCAAGGCCCGGTGCCCCTTCCAGCCTCCCTTTCCACCAAACCGGGCCTCAGCCCATGGGTGAGCAGTGATACGTCTCCAACGTATCTACTTTTCCAAACACTTTTTCCCTTGTTTTGGACTCTAACTTGCATGATTTGAATGAAACTAACCCGGACTGAAGTTGTTTTCAGCAGAACTTCCATGATGTTATTTTATGTGTAGAAAAGAAAAGTTCTCGGAATGACCTGCAAATCCACGGAGGCACTTTTTGGAATTAATAAGAATTTCTGGGCGAAAGAAATACACCAGGGGGCCCAGGGCCTGTCCACAAGACAGGGGGCGCACCCCCCTGTAGGGCGCGCCCCCTATCTCGTGGGCCCCCTGAACCTCCACCGACCTCAACTCCAACTCTATATCTTCCGTTTCGCGGAGAAAAAAATCAGAGAGAAAGTTTCATCGCATTTTACGACACGGAGCCGCCGCCAAGCCCTAATCTCTCTCGGGAGGGCTGATCTAGAGTCCGTTCGAGGCTCCGGAGAGGGGGATTCGTCGCCGTCGTCATCATCAACCATCCTCCATCACCAATTTCATGATGCTCACCGCCGTGCGTGAGTAATTCCATCGTAGGCTTGCTGGACGGTGATGGGTTGGATGAAATTTACCATGTAATAAAGTTAGGTTTGTTAGGGTTTGATCCCTAGTATCCACTATATTCTGAGATTGATGGTGCTATGACTTTGCTATGCTTAATGCTTGTCACTAGGGCCTGAGTGCCATGATTTCAGATCTGAACTTATTATGTTTTCATCAATATATGTGTGTTCTTGATCCTATCTTGCAAGTCTATAGTCACGTATTATGTGTTATGATCCGACAACCCCAAAGTGACAATAATCGGGATACTTCTCGGTGTTGACCGTAGTTTGAGAGTTCATGTATTCACTATGTGTTAATGCTTTGGTTCGGTTCTCTATTAAAAGGAGGCCTTAATATCCCTTAGTTTCAACTAGGACCCCGCTGCCACGGGAGGGTAGGACAAAAGATGTCATGCAAGTTCTTTTCCATAAGCACGTATGGCTATTTACGGAATACATGCCTACATTACATTGATGAACTGGAGCTAGTTCTGTGTCACCCTATGTTATAGCTATTACATGAGGAATCACATCCGGCATAATTATCCATCACTGATCCATTGCCTACGAGCTTTTCACATATTGTGCTTCGCTTATTTACTTTTCCGTTCCTATTGTTACAATCACTAGAAAACAACAAAAATATTGTATTACTATCTTTACCTTTTACCACCGTTACCATTACTATCATACTACTTTGCTACTAAATACCTTGCTGCAGATACTAAGTTATCCAGGTGTGGTTGAATTGACAACTCAACTGCTAATACTCAAGAATATTCTTTGGCTCGCCTAGTGTCGAATCAATAAATTTGGGTTGAATACTTTACCCACGAAAGCTGTTGCGATCCCCTACACTTGTGGGTTATCAAGACTAATTTCTGGCGCCATTGCCGGGGAGCATAACTCTATTCTCTGAGTCACTTGGGATTTATATCTGTTGATCACTATGAAGAACTTGAAAGACGCTAAAACCAAGATCTATCCCTCAACTACAAGGGGAGGTAAGGAACTGCCATCTAGCTCTCCACTAGATTCTCCTTCTGTAATTAATAAGCTTGCGACACCTAAACCTGCTACTGCTATGAATTCTGATATGTCGCATGTCATTGATGATACCACTTCTTCTATGCATGATTAAACTACTTCTGTGCGTGACACTACTTTGCCATTAGGTGAATTTCTTGATGAACAACTTGCTAGAGTTAGGGGGAATGAAAATATGGAAGATGCTATTATAGATGATAGTGATGATGAAAATTCTCCCAATGATTATGTATTGCGTATTGTTCCTGAGGGTTATGTTATGAATAAAGAAGCTGCTGAAGCTATCTTTGCTTGCAATGATAGATATGATCTTAAGAAACTATTAGCTAAATGGAAGTAGCAATCTCTTAATGCTAGAATGAAACCTGACCCTGCTTTTGCTACTTCACCTATCTGTGTTACTGATAAGGATTATGAATTCTTTGTTGATCCTGAGATTATTACTCTAGTTGAATCTGATCATTTTTATGGCCTTGAATCTGAAACTGTTGTGGCACATCTTACCAAGTTGAATGATATAGCTACCCTATTTACTCATGATGAGAAGTCTCGCTATTTTTATATCCTTAAGATATTCCCGTTCTCATTAAAGGGTGATGCTAAGACTTGGTATAAGTCTCTTGCTCCTGGTTGTGTGCGTAGTCCCCAGGATATGATTTATTACTTCTCTGCTAAATATTTCCCTGCTCATAAGAAACAAGCTGCCTTGCGGGAAATATATAATTTTGTGCAAATCAAAGAAGAGAGTCTCCCACAAGCTTGGGGAAGGCTTCTCCGATTACTTAATGCTTTGCCTGATCATCCACTTAAGAAAAATGAAATACTTGATATCTTCTATAATGGACTAACCGATGCTTCCAAGGACTACTTGGATTGTTGTGCTGGTTGTGTTTTCAGGGAAAGGACAGTCGACGAAGCTGAGTTACTATTGAATAATATGTTGACTAATGAAAATAATTGGACTCTCCCTGAGCGAATTCCTGAACCAATTGAGCCAACTCCTGAGCCTATTCCTAAACCCACTCCGAAGAAGAGAGGTGTTCTATTTCTCAGTCTTGAAGATATGCAAGAGGCAAAGAAATCAATGAAAGAAAAAGGTATTAAAGCTGAAGATGTTAAGAATTTACCACCTATTGAAGAAATACATGGTCTTAATATACCACCTGTTGAAGAAACACATTGTCTTGATAACCCGACACAGGTAGTAAAGGTAAATTCTCTCTATAGATATGATAAAGATGAAATCCCATCCACTAAATTTCATAGCCCTTGCTTAGATGAATTTGATGATTTCATGAATAGACAAGTAAATTTCAATGATTATGTTGGTAGACAATTGAAGAATAATTCTTATACGATAGTACGCTTGAATGATTATGTAGCTAGAGTTAAAGGTGAACTTAAACTCACTAGTAAACATGCTTCCATGATTGCTACTCAAGCTGAACAAGTACTAAAGGCTCAGAATGAATTGCTTGCTGAATTAAATAATAAAAAGGACTTTGCTGTTAGAGTGGCTACTAGAACTAGTAGAATGACTCAGGAACCTTTGTATCCTGAAGGCCACCCTAAAAGAATTGAACAAGATTCTCAGAATAATAATCTAGGTGCTCCTAGTTCTTCTTAGAAGAAGAAAAAGAAGAATGATAGGACTTTGCAAACTTCTAGTGAACCTAATGAAGAAACACCTGAGAATCCTAATAATACTTCTATCTCTGATGCTGAAACACAATCCGGAGATGAACATGAACCCAATGATAATACTAATAATGATGTTCATGTAGATGCTCAACCTAGTAATAACAATGATATAGAAATTGAACCTGCGGTTGGTCTTGATAACCCACAATCAAGAAACCAACGTTATGATAATAGAGATTTTGTTGCTAGGAAGCACGGTAAAGAAAGAGAACCATGGGTTCAGAAACCCATGCCCTTTCCTCCTAAACCATCCAAGTCAAAGGATGATGAGGACTTTGAGCGTTTTGCTGAAATGATTAGACCTATTTTCTTACGCATGCGCTTAACGGATATGCTTAAAACAAACCCTTATGCTAAATATATGAAAGATATCATCAATAATAAGAGGAAAATACCTGAAACTGAGATTTCCACCATGCTTGCCAACTATACCTTTAAGGGTGGAATACCCAAGAAACTTGGTGATCCCGGAGTACCCACTATACCTTGCTCTATTAAAAGAAATTATGTTAAAACTGTTTTATGTGATTTAGGAGCCGGTGTTAGTGTTATGCCTCTTTCCTTGCACCGTGGACTTCAATTAAGTAAGTTGACACCTACTGAGATATCTTTGCAAATGGCTGATAAATCAACTGCTATACCTGTCGGCATTTGTGAGGACATGCCTGATGTTGTTGCAAATGTTACTACCCTAACAGACTTCGTTATTCTTGATATTCGCGAGGATGATAGTATGTCTATTATTCTTGGTAGACCCTTTTTAAATACTGCAGAAGCTGTTATTGATTGCAACAAAGGCAATGTCACCTTTCATGTTAATGGAAATGAGCATACGGTACACTTTCCGAGAAAGCAAATCCAAGTTCATAGCATAAATACTATTGAGAAAATTCCATCAATTATTATTGGAGGTTTTGAATTTCCTCTCCCTATTGTCAAGAAAAAGTATGATATTCTTATTGTTGGGGATTTTCATATCCCAGTTGAGGTAACTTCGTGTCACTTCAAAATTTCTCCGGTTCCGTGTTATTCGGAATGAGTTTGTTAACAAGACTTGATCAACCTTGTTAGTGGATTCATTTTGATGATCATGAGATGGATGAAACCAGAAGGCACAACCTTGTGTACTATCTTTTTTACTTTCTGTTATTTAAAATAAATAAAGAAAAAATAGCATTATCCGTCTGTTTTCTGAATTATCCGTGCAATAAAAAATAGTCCGAAAATAAAAGTGCTCCAAATGCCCTGCAAATTTAGTATGATTTTTTCTGTAATATTTGAGGATTTTAGGCACTGAAATTACTGCTGAAGGGGCAAGCACCAGGCCACGAGAGAGGAGGGCGTGCCCCCCTCTAGGGCGCGCCCCCTGTCTCGTGGGCCCCTGGTAGCTCCCCTCCACTTATGCCAGCACCCACACACTCCATCTTCTACCCAAAAAAAAAAATCCCCATCCAGCTCAAGCACGAGTTCTAGCTCGTTTTGCTGCGATTTTCGATCTCCTTGCTCAAAGCGCCATTCATAAAACTGTTTGGGAGATTGTTGCTTGGTATGTGACTCCTCCATTGGTCTAATTAGTGTTTGTTCTAGTGCTTTATTCATTGCAAATCCTTGCTGTCTTGGTGACCATGTTCTTGAGCTTGCATGTTAAATTTATGAGGTTCCAAGTAATTCTAATGCATGATATAGGCTCTAGGCACTTGTAGGAGTAGTTGCTATCAATCTTGTTAGGTTTTATGCACTTTTATTTTGAAGTTACTAAAAATTTCAGAAATTTTCAGAAAAGAAATATGCTTAGGAGAATGTACCAAGGTGGTTCCTCGGTGAAGAAAGGGCCCAGGATTGCTATTCGTCAGCAAGATGTTGAATTGCCGAGGAACGCGGATGTTCGAGCTTGTGAGTGGCCATCCGATGATTTTATGGTTAAAGAAGGCTTCAAGGAGGAATTTGACGCATATGTGCGTAATGTCGAGCTGGAGGACTTCCTACAAGATAAGTGTCCCCAGTACTATCAATTGACTGATTCCTTTGTGCGGAGATTTCAATATAACTGTACGCGTAATTCTCCTAGTGTCATATTTGATATTTATAATACTTCTTATACCATGGATTTAGAGGATTTTACAACTGCTTGCAAACTCCCGCAGTGGGGTAATATTGATGATCCTCACAAATATGAATTTAGAAATTTCCTTGCTAGTATTACTGTGGGAGAATCTAGGGACATAGCACAAGCTACCATAGGGAGCATTCATTTTCCTGCTATACATTATTTTGCTCTCTTCATCGGTAGATGTATTAATGGTAACGATGAAGCATGTCACATGTGTGTCCCTGATCTGAGTATCCTCAGGAGTGCGGTGTTAGGTTTTAAACGTTATAACTTGGGGTAATAGTTGCACGTAGGTTGCAGAATAATAGTAGAAAGGAAATTTATTTGGAGGAATTTATGCAACCTGTGTGGCTAATTATCTTGGCATAGCCCCACGAGAGGGGGTTATGATTTTACCCCCTGTTTATTTGGATAAAGAAGCTATGTTTAATCATCATTTTCTTGAGAGGAATGAACAATTCCTCCATTATCGACTAATATATGACAGACGCAACGTCGTCCCAGTTACTCTTCCTGCTCCCTACCTTTTTGATTATCAGGCAAAAGGAAGATATGTTGTCACCAGGGAGGAAGCAGCTGAATATGAGAGGGGAGTGGAGGCAACTCGCCAACACGCTGCAGCTCAAGAGGCGGTTGCTGCTGCATCTCAGTACAACCCCGGTTTCACTTATGGATATCAGCCAGGCGATCCCTAGTATTAGACCAACATAGGCCAAAAGCCTAAGCTTGGGGGAGTACGTATTTCTCACCGACTTTAGATTCGTGTTCACACACTAGTGTCGGTGCTCATACTATTTTATTGTATTATCTATGTTAGTTTAAATTTCCTTTTTCTAGTTTTCTTCTTGTAGTAGAAATTAAAATGAAAACCCAAAAAGATTTTTAGTTCTTCTTCTTTCGTGTTGGGATCTTTCCCGTGTAAATAGTTTTATTTTCTTTTCTTTCCTTTAGGGGGTCGAGAAGACCTTATTGAAAATGCTTAGTGGCTCTCGTTTGCATGATTGTTTATTTAACTTAGAGCCCATATTACTTTGTCTTCTCTCTTCAGTTGAATGCTTGCAGATTCCAGCTTAGTCCAATGCACGTACACTCTTATTATTATACACATCGTTCGGTCGTGCAAGTGAAATGCAATAATGACGATATATGATGGACTTATTGAGATGAGAAAAACTGGTATGAACTCGACCTCTCTTGTTTTTGTAAATATGATGAGTTCATCGTTCCTGATTCAGCTTATTATGAAGTAAACATATTTGCAATGACATTTAGAGATATAGTTGCTTGTGCCATGCTTGATTAGCTTTGAGTTATAATGGTTTACCTTGCGTGCCAACATGCTATTAGAATGATTATGATGTGGTATGATGGGATGGTATCCTCCTTTGAATGAATTGAGTGACTCGACTTGGCACATGTTCATGCTTGTAGTTGAATCAAATCAACATAGCCTTCACGATATTTATGTTCATGGTGGATTATATCCTACTCATGTTTGTATTCGGTGTGAATTAGTTTTAATGCATGTTTATGACTGTTGTCGCTCTCTCAGTTGGTCGCTTCCCAGTCTTTTGCTAGCCTTCACCTGTACTAAGCGGGAATACTGCTTGTGAATCCAAACTCCTTAAACCCCAAAGTTGTTCCATACAAGTCCACTATACCTTCCTATATGAGGTATTTACCTGCCGTTACAAATAAATTTGTATGTGCCAAACTCTAAACCTTCAAATGAAGTTCTGTGTATGCTCTAGCCGCTCATGTTTCCACTAGGGCTGCCTATATCTTCCATGCTAGGTGGGCTATTCTCAGAGGAGTGGACTCCGCTCCTGATTCACGAGAAAGGGCCGGTAACCGGGATGCCCAGTCCCATGATCCAAAAAGATCAAGCAAATCAAAATAATTAAACAAAACTCCCCTAGGGCTGTTGTTAGTTGGAGGCACTCGTTGTTTCAAGCAAGACATGGATTGATGCTTGTTGGTGGTTGGGGGAGTATAAACCTTTACCATTCTGTGTCGGAACTGCCTATAATGCATGTAGTATGGAAGATACAGCTATCTCATAGTTGTTGCGTTGACAACGAAAGTATGCCGCTCAAAATATTATTCAATCTCTGTTTTAAAAATCGAGCTCTGGCACCTCTACAAATCCCTGCTTCCCTCTGCAACGGGCCTATCTATTTATTTTTATGTTGAGTCATCACCTTCTTATTAAAAAGCACCTGCTGGAGAGCACACTGTCATTTGCATTCATTATTATTTGTTTATATTGGGTATGACTTGACTGGATCTCTTTTACCATGAATTACAATGTTTAGTCAGTCCTTGATCTTTAAAGGTGCTCTGCATTTATGTTTTGCGGTCTCAGAAAGGGCTAGCGAGATACCATTTTGTTATATCATGTTATGATTATTTTGAGAAAGTGTTGTCATTCGAGTTTTATTATTATGACTCGCTAGCTGATTATTTTATTGATATGAGTAATTATGATACCTAAGTGTTATTGTGAGTATGATTAGTTCATAATATTTGCTGAAAGTTGAATGCTGGCTTTTCATGTTTACAACAACAAGAGCAAACAGAGTTTGTAAAAGTTTTTCTTTATCACTTTCAGTTTATCAACTGTATTGCTTGAGGACAAGCAAAGGTTTAAGCTTGGGGGAGTTGATACGTCTCAAACGTATCTACTTTTCCAAACACTTTTGCCCTTGTTTTGGACGCTAACTTGCATGATTTGAATAAAACTAACCCAGACTGACGCTGTTTTCAGCAGAACTATCATGATGTTGTTTTATGTGTAGAAAAGAAAAGTTCTCGGAATGACCTGCAAATCCACGGAGGCACTTTTTGGAATTAATAAGAATTTCTGGGCGAAAGAAATACACCAGGGGGCCCAGGGCCTGTCCAGGAGACAAGGGGGCGCCCCCCCCCTGTAGGGCGCGCCCCCTATCTCGTGGGCCCCCTGGACCTCCACCGACCTCAACTCCAACTCCATATCATCCGTTTCGGGGAGAAAAAAATCGGAGAGAAAGTTTCATCGTGTTTTATGACACGGAGCCGCCGCCAAGCCCTAATCTCTCTCGGGAGGGCTGATCTAGAGTCCGTTCGAGGCTCCGGAGAGGGGGATTCGTCGCCGTCGTCATGATCAACCATCCTCCATTACCAATTTCATGATGCTCACCGCCGTGCGTGAGTAATTCCATCGTAGGCTTGCTGGACGGTGATGGGTTGGATGAAATTTACCATGTAATCAAGTTAGGTTTGTTAGTGTTTGATCCCTAGTATCCACTATATTCTGAGATTGATGGTGCTATGACTTTGCTATGCTTAATGCTTGTCACTAGGGCCTGAGTGCCATGATTTCAGATCTGAACTTATTATGTTTTCATCAATATATGTGTGTTCTTGATCCTATCTTGCAAGTCTATAGTCACCTATTATGTGTTATGATCAGACAACCCCGAAGTGACAATAATCGGGATACTTCTCGGTGATGACCGTAGTTTGAGGAGTTCATGAATTCACTATGTGTTAATGCCTTGGTCCGGTTCTCTATTAAAAGGAGGCCTTAATATCCCTTAGTTTCCACTAGGACCCCGCTGCCACGGGAGGGTAGGACAAAAGATGTCATGCAAGTTCTTTTCCATAAGCACGTATGACTATTTACGGAATACATACCTACATTACATTGATGAACTGGAGCTAGTTCTGTGTCACCCTATGTTATAGCTATTACACGAGGAATCGCATCCGGCATAATTATCTATCACTGATCCATTGCCTACGAGCTTTTCACATATTGTGCTTCGCTTATTTACTTTTCCGTTGCTATTGTTACAATCACTAGAAAACACCAAAAATATTGCTATTACTATCTTTACCTTTTACCACCTTTACCATTACTATCATACTACTTTGCTACTAAATACCTTGCTACACATACTAAGTTATCCAAGTGTGGTTGAATTGACAACTCAACTGCTAATACTCAAGAATATTCTTTGGCTCCCCTTATGTCGAATCAATAAATTTGGGTTGAATACTTTACCCTCAAAAGCTGTTGCGATCCCTACACTTGTTGGTTATCAAGCAGCCCCCTCCAGCCCTCTCCTGTACACTAGGTCTAGTCTGATTCGGCCCGCTGCATGTGTTTTTTTCCTGTTGCGATTTTAGCATTTATCCTAGGTTTTACAGTTTTACAGAAAAACCCTCAACATCATGCATATAATAACTCAACAACCGTGCGTCGATTTAAAATGATCTATATATGTAAAATGCTTAGAATTTCATTTAGTTTCACATTATGATGCTTTCATCCATGTTAAATTGCTTAAACTTGCTGTTTGCTTTATTTTCGCATAAATGACATGCTAAAATGTTTTATTTCATAACTAAATAATTGTAGCGCCAATTTTAATAAACTTTATATGTAAATGGGGCGAAAAAATGCATAGATTAACTTGGTTCACTTTATTTTCCTGTTTAACAACAATAAAATATGGTTTAGGGCAGAACAGTACCAAATTCGAAATATGGACATGAGGATTTTCCGGAATTGTTGTTTGTTGTTTCTGGCCTTATTTAAACTTGCCTAAATAGTTAGTTTAATTATGCTTCACCTCTTGCCATGTTTAAATTTTTTCAATATTGTTGTGTACCTAAACGAGAGCAAACTAAATAACTCGAATGTGGTGTTTCATCAATATGCAACTCGTTACATATTGAGCTCCACTTAACTTGTAGTGTTGTTTGTGCACTTTGCCATGCCATGCCTTTTAAACCGGACATGCATCATACTTGTTTTTTGCATCATGCCATGCTTATGTGATGGTTGTTTACCATGTTGTTTGCTTCTTTCCGGTTGCGCTTCTCCTTGATAGTTCTGGTAACGTTGCATTTGTGAGGATCCGTTCGACTACGTTGGTTCGTCTACTTCTTGGACTCGTTCTTCTTCTTTGCGGGATCTCAGACAAGATGACCATTACCCTCGATATCACTTCTATCTTTGCTTGCTAGTTGCTTCGTTCTATCGATATGCTGCGCTACCTATCACTTGTTTACCATGCCTACCATTTTCCCATGTCACCCTCTAACCTTTTTCATCCTTCCTAGCAAACCGTTATTTGGCTCATCCCCTCTTATAGCGTTGTTAGTTGCAGGTGAAGTTGAAGATTGCTCCATGTTGGAACATGATTATGTTGGGATATCACAATATCTCTTATTTAATTATTGCATCTATACACTTGATAAAGGGTGGAAGGCTCGGCCTTATGGCTGGTGTTTTGTTTCACTCTTTCCACCTTAGGTTCCGTCATACCGGTGTTATGTTCCTTGATTTTGTGTTCCTTACGCGTCAGACAGTTCGCTTTGAATAAAACTCCTCCAGCAAGGCCCATCCTTGGTTTTACATTTGCCTAACAACCTATAACCTTTCCCTTGGGACTAATTAACCTGAGGCTCATCTTTATTTTAACCCCCCGGGCTAGTGCTCCTTTGAGTGTTAGTCCAAAACAGGCAGACTGCGGGGCCACCACGGGGCAACTCAAGGTCTGGTTTTACTCGTAGGCTGACCTATCCGTTGTGCCCTGGGAACGAGATATGTGCAGCTCCTATCAGGATTTGTTGGCACAGTCGGGCGGTCTTGCTGGTCTTGTTTTACCATTGCCGAAATGTCTTGTAACCGGGATTCCGAGACTGATCGGGTCTTCCCGGGAGAGGGAATATCCTTCATTGTTCATGAGAGCTTATAATGGGCTAAGTTGGGACACCCCTACAGGGTATAAACTTTCGAAAGCCGTGCCCGCGGTTATGTGGCACATGAGAATTTGTTAATATCCGGTTTTACAGAACTTGACACTTGACTTAACTAAAATGCATCAACCGTGTGTGTAACCGTGATGGTCTCTTTTCGGCGGAGTCCAGGAAGTGAACACGGTTTGGGTTATGTTTGAACGTAAGTAGTTTTAGGATCACTTCTTGATCACTTCTAGCTTCATGACCGTTGCGTAGTTTCTCTTCTTACTCTTGTACTCGCCTTTAGCCATCATATTTTGCTTATCAATTGCTAAAACTCCACCTCATTACCACATCCTACCCGTAAGCTTAAATAGTCTTGATCTCACAGGTTTTGAGATTGCTGAGTCCTCGTGACTCACAAATACTTCCAAACAGTTGCAGGTGCCGATGATACCAGTGCAGGTGATGCTACCGAACTCAAGTGCGAGTTCGACGATGACCTTGGTCGTTACTACGTGTCTTTTCCTGATGATCAGTAGTGGATCCCAGCTGGGACGATTGGGGATCTAGCATTTGGGGCTATCTTCCCAGTTGGGACGATCGGGCATTTGGGGTTATCTTCTTTTCATCTGGATTTCTCTGAATGATGCATGAATTATATGATCTTTGTGTGAAGTGGCGATTGTAAGCCAACTCTATTTATCCCTTTCTTGTTCATTACATGAGATTGTGTGAAGATGACCCTTCTTGCGACAAAACCACAATGCGGTTATGCATCTAAGTCGTGCCTCAACATGTGCGAGATATAGCCGCATCGTGGGCGTTGCAAGTTTGTAAAAATCTTGCGCGGCCGGGATTCAAACCGTCGACCTATCGCGTTACGGACAAACCTCCCAGCCACTACACCAGTCTCATTCAGTGGTTAAAATTGGATACTGAAGCCTTATATTCTTTCCCTTGCACTACTATTAATGACGCACATACCCTTTGCAAAAAACTAAAAATCTTGCGTAGGCGGGGTTCGAATCGTAGACCTGGCTCATTACGCACACACCTCCCAACCAGTACAACAATCTGATTCAATTGTAAAATTAGGATACTAAAACTTTATATTCTTTCGCCTTTAAACAAATAAAATGGAACCAAAAAATGATGCTGCCGCCACGATTCGAACCTGAGCCCGAGTCGAACCGAGAGCGCGCTCTATCCACTATAACACAGAGTTACTCGCATCGAGGTAGGGCATGCATGTTTTATATATGTCTGCATTAAATGGGTTGCACCATGCCCCATCCCTAGTGCTACCCGAAGTGGGACCCCTTGTTCTACCCCAGCACGTCGAGCACCGCTGCGGCCGTCCGCTCACTACAACACGTATGCCATTAGGAGGCATTTTTTGCCAGCGTTTTTGCTAAACGCCTCAAAATCATGGTGTTTACTGCACTTTTGAAAAGTGCCTCAGAAGCTCACAGACTTCAAGGGCAGTTTTAGAAAATGCCTTCTAAATAGGGGAAAACAAGGCGTTCTACAAAAGTACTACATAGCATAGCTCAGTTTTAGAACAACAGTTATCGTTCTGTCTATGGAAACAACCCTCCCCGCTGCGCTTCAAGGTAAAAAACAGCAGTTATCGTTCTATCTATGGAAACAACCCTCCCCGTTGTCGATGGAAACAACCCTCCCCTCCATGCCATCAAGTATCTCCCGCTAAAACTCAAGGGACCAGCTCGGCACTGGTTGAATAGTCTGCCTGATAACTCTATTGGCAGTTGGGAGAACCTAGAAGACGCATTCTTTGACAACTTCCAAGGCACTTATGTCCGACCTCCGGATGCCGATGAGTTGAGTCATATAACTCAACAGCCCGGAGAGTCAGTCAGGAAATTCTGGACTTGGTTCTTAACTAAAAAGAACCAAATCGTCGACTGTCCGGATGCAGAGGCCCTCGCGGCCTTCAAGCATAACATCCATGACGAGTGGCTCACCCGACACCTTGGACAAGAAAAGCCGAGATCCATGGCGGCCCTCACAGAGCTTATGACCCGCTTTTGTGCGGGCGAGGATAGCTGACTAGCTCGCAGCAACAGCACCTCCAGCAAACCTGGAACTTCTAAATCCAGAGATAACAACGGCAAGCCCCGACGCATCAAACACAAGCTCGAAACAATGGCGATAGCGCCGAAGACACGCCGTAAATGCCGGATTCAGTGGCTCTATGATATGGCCGCAACTGATGTTAGCGTTGATGATCGCAAAATAGTACCGCATGTCAGTGGGTTAGAGGAATTATTTTCTGTTAAAATAAAACAGGACATTGTTTTGTTTGATCTTTGCGCCAACGAGAAGGAAGAGAAGTCTCTGGACGTGCACGTATTAAAGGAGAGTAATTACATGCAAGGTGAAGAGGTAAATCAAGACGTGGCATCTACATGCAACATTGATCAAGCAAGGTCTGGCAAGGAAACAGAAACACTCTCCAAATTTCGGAAAGCTAATGGAGCCTACGTACATACATGGGAGTATAGGATCTGTGATCTATTTGACCCAGCCAATAAAATGAAAGAAAGGAATTTGTTTTTATTCTTGCCACTTCCACGTAAAAAGAAGGTCCCTCAATCTGGCAAGACTTGGAGGTTGCTAGTACGTGATTTGCTTTCATTAAAGGATACGGGCTGGGGTCCACCTCAGATTATCATATATGCCGAGATGTAAAAGGCAGTTTAATTAGAGATAAGAGTTTGACTTGTTTACGTACACTAGTTTTATTGTGTGTCGGTCAAGTTAAAAGGGTCGGCTATACTAGTATAAATAGCCATAGTACGGTCAATGTAAAGCAGGTTATTTGATAAAATAGACACGATGTGTTTTCAAGGGTAAACACCCGTATCAAGTTTAGAGGGATCTTTAGAAAACCTCTGTGTTGCGATTTCTTTGTAGAAATTGTTTTTGCGCGTGAGTATCATCGTCGAGATTGATTTTCTCGTGCTGGGCCGTAAGGTTCAAACCCTCTATTTTTCGTGCATATCGCGTGCACGGGTGAGAGGCTACTGCTGCTGAAGGTGGAGTGTCGTGAAAGGTCGGGCGGCAACAACAGACCGGATCTCGCCAACGGGGTTCGGTCTACATCACTCTAAGACCGGACAACGGAAAAAACCATTTAAAAGAAACGATCCGGGCACATCCAGTTTGGACCGCATACTCGATCGTCCATGTGAAATTCATGGCACCCCAGGTACACCAGCTAATCATACCAACAGAGAATGTTAGGCCTTCAAACAGGCCAGCAAATCAAAAGCCGGAAGCAAAGAGAAGGGGTCGCAAAGCGATGACGACAAGGAGGAGCCCCGGCCACCAAAGATAGGGGGGCAAAAGATGTTTCCCCCACAAATCAAGACGGTGAATATGATATACGCCACCCATATTCTCAAGCGGGAGCGGAGGCGCGCACTTAGGGACGTCTACGCGATGGTGCCAAACATATCTAGAGCATATAGTAGAGCAAGTTGCATATATGAAGTAGAGCCTAACATATCTAGGACAAACACTAGAACAAGGAACTCTGGTAGGACCTCTAACGGGAAAAACAAGAACACGTACGTGACAGCAGCAGGAGCAGAAGCACTGGACTTGGTGTCGACATCCTCGCCAGCCATGTCGTCGAAGAGGTTGTCGGCGTCGGGGAAGTGGTCGTCGATGTCCATGATGAACCGGTAAATAGTCGCGCAAAGCGCTCCCCAAAAAAAATATCACTCTTTTCCCGTACAGGACTCAAAGAGGTGCGGTTTTGGAGGCCTACTGTCCCGAGTTGCAGTGCATGCCGCAAGCCAGGATGGGGAAGATCGTAGCAGCAACGCAGTGCTCAGGAACTTTATGGTGAGAGGAAGAGGATCTTCTGGGTCGTTTGTCTGACTTCAGCCAAAGAGGCGAGCCGTTCGGATTTAGTGTCCGCTCATTCACGCAACCCGTGCCGTGCCGTGCCGCGCCGGGCGGCGGCGGAGGAGCGCGCGTGGATGTCCCTATTGTTCTCATGCTCATACAAGTGGGGAAAAATCCTCCCTTATAAGGAGGTCCAACTTCCACTCAACTAGCAATGTGGGACTAAACTATAGTAGTATCCCTTGCCTTGCACGAATGGGCTAAGTGGACCTCTAAGATTTATTAGAAATTTCTGAAATAGTTATTGGGCTGTCCCAAAATAGAATAAATTCCAGCATAATGAATTTCTAGACAAGGGCTGGGATTACAGCGGTAGGAAAGCATGCATGCATGCACCATCAATCCAAGAGACACATGCATTAAGTATAGCATAGAAAAAAAGGAGAGTCGGGGTTTGCACGATCAAAGAAAACGCAAACAACCATACTCCTCCATTTCAATTTGCAAGTCCTGCGCGTATACCAATGTTCAATTTGCAAGTCCTGCATGTAAATCAATATTTCCAATTTTATCACCGTAATATAAAATATATAACACAAAAATTATACCGTTTGAAAATAGAACATCTGAAGTTTATAATGGTATGTTTTTTGTAATATATGATTTCTATAAGGTTGGTCAAATTGACGACTTAAGAGTACGCGCACTTCTTATAATCTGAGAGAGGAGGAGTGCGAAAAGGGAGAGCCTGGGTATGCTTGCATGCACGATCAAAGCGAATGCAAACGACAAGGGAAGCGTTGGCTGGTGGCTGCATATGAGCCGATGGCAGAAGAGAGAACTGATCAAATTGATGTCGCTAACTAATTAAATGTGAGAGGAACGCAATGCAAATGCTTCATGATGCCATTTCATATGTGATGCTACAATTAACCTCGGTAGGCTAATTAAACACGATACTGGATATCTATCTATCTATACCTATATTAATTAGGCACTCCCAACAAATTTCCATGTTAATTAGAATTTACGAGACGTTAATCTGGTGCGACCGAATTATTACGGTGTGGATCGATTCATAGAAAAAAACACTCACATATACCGTTATAATGGTTCAGATTGAAAAATACAGTCACGACCTACCCTATGTACGTACTATTAGGAGACTCCTTTTAAATAGGAGATAGCCCTGGCAGCAAATACTCAGGCCACATCTCAATTGCACGCCGCCGGCCATTCTCACTGCTTATTCCGTTCCTCCCCCACACAATACTCAGGTCACATTTCAATCACACGCGGCCGGCCACCCTCGCCACTTATTACCCCTTAGTTTTCTCGTTTTTTGTCAGACGCACAAGTACATGTGATCAACACTGGATTGATCTTCCAGTCAGATGCGCAAGTGCAGAAGCTGGCTTCACTAATCTTCTTCGGCTGCAGCAACATAAAGCTGACTTCATGTATCTTCCTCGACTGCAGGATCACGTCCGTGAAACCGCAGTCACATGTGAAACAATGCCCCCCGATCTAGATGTTATGACTAGCCACCACTAAGATGGAAAGAGGAAGATCAATACACGTGTTGTACTATCTATAATGGAGTCAGTCAGTGCCGAAGGCCGTTTTGCTGTTGTACACGGAGTCAAATGTCAGGTTCAAAGTAAACAAGCAAGAAGTTAAATGGTGTTGCCATGAGCTTCAGCGAAATTTATGCCTGGCTTTGCAGGAAGTAATTCTCAAATTTCTCCTCTTTAACAACCATATATCTTGATATGGTTTCTTTTATTTTGCCGTTTTAACTTATGAAGGGGGCATACAGATCCATTACTAGATCATCTACCGAATTAGTTTTAGGTAACAGTTCTGATATTTGTATTCCAATTTCTCAAAAAAATATTTAAAATCGAAAGGAGAGAGTAGAGGCGCAATGACAGCCGGTCTGCGCAGAGGAATAGGGTGTGCTCCTGTCTTGCATCAGGTCAAGCAACTTCCCACATATCCGTCTAGGTGAAGATATGTCTCATCTCTTTTATATAGCTAGCAATCTTTCAGTGGAAGACTCTGGCTCGGTTGCAGTCGGAACGGTCAGATTATTGTCATGCAATCTGCATGTACATATGGTACATAATTTTCTCTTTAATTTGCTATATTTTGCATCATGCTTCGTGAATTGTTGAATGGGTTCTTCTGATTCTTGCAAGTTTGGAATATATTGCTGATAAATATTTTTAGGAGATTGTTGATACCTACATGCATATTAAACTGTATGCACGTCCATAGAGTTTCTATTCTAGCTTTAGATGCAAATTAAGCTATTTGAGCGCAAGAGAGAAATAGTAATAGTTAGTATGCCTTTTCTACTGCCATTTTACCGTTGATCTTTCAGAAGGTGATTAGACACAAGATTCCTGAAATTTCTCATACTCATATCTAATGTGTTTGTTTCAGGTGATTACATATCTTCTGAGGCTTCTCAGCGAGAGAAGGCGCTCGATTGATTCCTTACCAGATTCGATTTGATTTGATGCATGCCATAAACACATTTAGTTGCCAAGTGTAAGTTGCAGACCATGGGATTTGATTGCCAGCTTTCACATGCCAATTGTGTTCTCAAGAAGCCCACCTTCTATTTTTTTTAATATGCTTTGGTTTTAGTAGCTTCTTATTATCATCTTGCGTATGTTTTACATGAGCATAATACTAAAATGTAGAGTGTAAGTTGTTTAAATTTCAGAACATAAAAAATTAACTGAACATTTGCTGCTTTGGATGCTTAATAATGTATACTATTAGCAATCAGAAGTTCGCTTTTTACCCATGGAATTTGTTTCCAGTATAGCGGGACCACTTTTGTGTGCGACGCTCGGCCACACTCCCATGTCATTCCCGCTGAGCTGGCTCGAAAAATCTGCACGATGATACATTGACACACATGATCTGATGGTGTGGACGAGTTCGCGCGTTAAAAATTCCGTTATATTTTGTGTTAAGAATATTTCTACGTACATGGCAATTCATTATAAGATAAGAGCAAAGTTACCTGCTACTAGAGAGGGCATTGAACATGAAATAAGTAGTCTGAGATTACATTTTCAATTAATTCTGCATAAGATAACAGAAAAATTAATAGAAGGCATCCAACACATAATAGATAAAATACAGAGTTTGACATGTGAGACTACATTTTTATGACATACCAATGACTCTATTGCACGGCTATTTGAGGACAAGGATGGGATTGTGAATATCATTAGCTCCATTATTACTAAACATGTAACATGATTTTATCAAATCTTTACATCGAGTGATAAGCTCAGTGTCTCTGTATGACAGGCGACTGGGAGCAGCACAACTAAAAACATATCTGGACACAATGCATGGCACATGGAATTGAAAAGTGATCCATGACACCAAGCATATATATGCAGGTTGCTCTTCACATGGGCAATGCAGATGTAATAAGGAAGTACATGCCGCTAACCCATCTGCACAAGCGCTTCAACCTTGACGTGCATATACAATAAGGCAAAGTAGTACATGGCTACGAGGTGCATAAGGTAATCCTTACTTCCAACTATCTTTCCGTATAGTGGTCGCCTTATAACCAGATTATCATTATAATTTTTCTTTGGACCTTATAACTCACCAATGAATTTCTGATTTCTTGCTCTAGATTCTAGGATTTTTTTTCCTTCGTGTATATCAATTAAAATGCGAATTCTTCACAGATCATACTTCTGCAATATATTTGGTCACTTGGGACGAGATTTAATTTAGCCATTGTTCTGCCCATCCAATGTTGTTATAAATCAGTTTGACGATGGTGTGTACAATTTTTGTTGTTTCTCTCAATGTTGGCAACAACATCGCATGGAGTTCAGACATTCTTATTCCTATCAGTTCTTTTTCAAATGCCTTTTAACTAATTGTCATGTCAATTTTCATGCTTAACTAATTTTTGCTTTAATTTTGCATGCTAAACACATGATAACTTATTATTATTTTAATTAAATACTTTCATCCTACATGTTTTCATGTAGTAATTTAACTTATAAATCCAGGGAATGAGCTTCAAAATGCATAAGAAATAACTTAATTAATCATTATAGCTGATTGTAGGTACAATTTGTGTCCCAAAAAATATGACATATTAGAAAGTGACATTGTTCTAAAGATATTTGACCCGATCTGTTTCTTTCGCCAATCAATTTATTTTCCCTCGGCGTCACAAATTGTATCTCTATTGTTCTTTTCTTTTTTAATGATTTATTCCTAATTATTGATCTATACAATTGATGGTAGATTGGTGCAATTTCCCTGAATTCGAATTGTTTTATTGCGGGGCTATATATTTTATGACTCTTGTTTGTTAGTCCATTGCAACACACGGGCACTCTTGCTAGTGCAGGAAAGAAGGACATAATATGCACCATGAACATGCAACGCCTTGAGCATCAGATATTACATGTACAATAGTGTTCAATGCAAAACGAGAGTTCGACATGATATGGCATACAATAGACATTTTTTAAGGAAGACATAAAACATACATTTAGCAGACACCAAATAATAAGATAAGGCAGAAAAGTTCACACATAATTCCCTGGCCGGTAATTGGCATATATTTGTGAATTTGATCCCCACAAATCCAAATGGATGGGACCAATAGGACCCTTTTAACTAATAATCTAGCTCTTGGCGTGAAGGACTCACATGACTTATAACCAATAGCAGGAGACTCTTTCTGTTTTATTTAGTGTAGTATACGTAGGACTGCAGGAGAAGGGAATACCCATGACTCATAGAGTAATTAATACTACGTAGCAGACTCTTTGTGTTTTATTTAGTGTACTAGTATACGTAGGAGAAGGGCATAGCCTTGGCACAGACCCTCTGGAGTGAGTCTGAATGAGATATTAATTTATGTGTGCGTTATCAGGCCGGCCGTCATCTAGAAAAAGTTGATCACACAACTCCACGGAACAGCAGCAGAAAATGGACGTTTGTGACGAGCGTTACCAGCAGGCATCGGCAGTAGAACTGAGATTTTGTTGGATGGCCCAACCCTTCCAATTTTCAGGTAAGTAGCACTGTTACTAGCGAGACTGGAGCGTGTGCCCCAGGACTTCATGGCCATGCCATACCCAAACACGTCCTTGAACGGCGTCGTCGGCACTCCAAGCACCATAGGATTAGCAGGCGACGAGTTGGGCTGCTGGTTTATGAACTCCACGATGCTCCCCATGATCCTCTTGCTGGTGGCCCTCAGCGGACTGTAGAGGTGGAAGCCGTGGTCCTCGCCCTCCGACTCCACCACCGTCACCTCGCGGCGCCCCTGCATCATCCAAGGCCACGGCGCGTCGTGATCAAGCATGCTGGCCGCCATGTCGAGGCCGCGCTCCCGCAGAGTATCCTTGCCGGCAACGGCGATGAGCACGCGGCGGCAAGCCAGCGATGAGATCTCCGAGGCCGGAGGATCGATTCGGGGGTCGTCGTTGCCGGCCTGGCCGGCCGTGACGAATGGCCACAGCCGGTCCACCCCGTACGGTGGGAACACCGCCGCGGCACCCTCGCTGTCGTCCGCCCACGCGAGCTCCGAGGGCAGCCGATTGGCTCCCCAGAAGTAAGGGTGCACCATGATCAGGCCCGCAATGTTCATCATGTCGTCGTTGACTTCGTGGCTGGCGCGGACTGCGGTCTGGTAAACGATGTTGCCGCCGGCGCTGTCGCCGGCCAGGAACGTGCGTGCAGTGTCGGCGTAGCTGGCCAGCCACGGGTCGGACAAGGACGCCGCCCACTGGAGCGCGGCCCACGCGTCGTCGTAGGCCGCAGGTATGGGGAACTCCGGCGCTAGACGGTACTCCACCGACACGACGAGGGCTCCGGCGCTGGCGGCGAGGGAGGTCGCGTAGCGGTGGTACGTACGGCCGAAAGCGCTCTCCGTGCAGAACGAGCCGCCATGGACGTAGAGGACGAGAGGAAGCCGATTCCTGCCTGCGGTCTCGGCGGCACGGGACGGGAGGAACAGGCGCACAGACACGCCGGTGGCCTTGTCGACGACGACGTCCCTCGTTGCCACTCCACGGTTGCCGGCCTGATCCGACGACGCCAGCACGAATGGGCTGCGCAGGAAACGCTCGATGCTTCCGTCCTTGTACTCGCGTATGAACGGGTACATGTCCACGGAGATGTTACGTCCGTCGTTCTCCTTGTTTGCATGCATGGCGCGGTTGAGCTGCTTCACTTTGGAACTCTTGTTTTGAGTTGTGCCGCTGCCGCGTCGTTGGCTACGGAATTTATAGAGCCATTTTCTTCACAGCACGGCCCTGTACTAACTAATAGTACTAGTATATATATTGTACTCGTGACCAAGTTAAAATATAGTAGGAGTATATTGAAACAACACAAACACTGTTGTGAAGAAGACATCGTCGAGGTTGTGTGTTGGCATCATCTTCATCACTTGTCAACGAGTAAGAGACTCAAACTTTAACGCCGACAAAGGCCACATTGCAAAAGCCGCGAGGTATACGCAACGACGAATCCGATAATGAACTAGGACGAGGGACCATGCAATCCTGTGTCGTGTAGG
>NC_041386.1:709470396-709508001 GCF_002162155.2 Triticum dicoccoides | reverse complement strand
TTTCCTTTTCATGTCCGACTTGATACATCCATTTTTTTGCGATGAATACATCCATTTATTAGACCTACACAATCATTAACAACATGTTCTCCTGGGGAATTAATGGATTATTTAAAGAACATTCAGTTTTGAAGAATTGTGTATCTCCCGGACGCAATTGTTAGGTCATCTCATCAATGTTAGATTTTTCTGGACGGTCATCTCATCATCGTTCGTATGTAGGTACGTCCCTGTTAATTTCGTGAAGCCTTGACAATTCCGTTGTTTTCAGACACTAGTTCACATGCATGTAATGCATGCCACGTGCGTACGTCCTGGCTTTGTTGATGCGTGGTGCGCACCTGTCACTGTGCGTACGTATCTCCTACTAGTATCTAGGAGAATTGACTCGGTAGACGGTACCACACATCAATGCGGTCGATCTGCATGCGGACGTACGTTATGGCACAATTCTTTCTTTATTAATTTGTTTTTCCCGCCAGATTTGATACATCCATTTTTTAGCCCTGCACAATCTTTAACAGCATCTTCTCTCAACGAATTAACGACGTGTATCTATTTGGGAGAGCTATTTGTTAACTCGTACTCCCTCCGTCCGGAAATACTTGTCATCAAAATGAATAAAACGAGATATATCTAGATGTATTTTAGTTCTATATACATCCCTTTTCGTCCATTTCAAGGACAAGTACTTTCGGACGGAGGGAGTATTATTATTTTTATTTGAGGTTGTTAAGTCCTTTTAGTTTTTGAAATTGTGAAGTCCAACATACACATCCCAACAAGTAGAGGCAGCTCGTTGTTGGCCCTAGTACGATAATAGCTATCTTGAGGCGACACACCATGGATTGTTTGTTGAATCCTGCCACACGTAGGGACGAAAAACATGCCTCAGATTGACTGGCACTAGTAGAAAAAGCCATATTCGTTCCGGTTCGTGAGGGCCTTTAGAATCGGGACTAAAAGGTCGGTATTAAAGGCCCCCCGCCCTTAGTTTCGGTTCTTATACGAACCGGGACTAAAGCCCCTCCATGTGGCCGCTGTATAGAGCTCCACTTTTAGTCCCGGTTGGTAACACGAACCGGGACTAAAGGAAATTTTATGATTTATTTTTTTTAGAATTTTTTTTCGATTTTTAAATTTCTGAATTATTTTACAATTTAATCTCTAAGCACCACTCATCACTGCTCAATTTAACCTCTAATCTCTAATCATCCCTCATCATTCCAAATCATGTAACTTCCCGGCCGGTCACCCATCCTCTCACTACTCCAGCCGATTCGTGTTTGAGACACGAACCGGAACTAAAGGGAGTGATGCCCTTTAGTCCCGGTTCGTGTCTCAAACTGAGACTAAAGGGCTCATTTGAACCGGGAATAATGCCTTTAGCTGCACGAAGCGGGACTAATGGCCCCATTGGTCCCGGTTCGTGACTGAACCGGGACTAATGGGCTTATCTGGCCCGAACGAAAGCTCTGTTTTCTACTAGCGTGGGCAAGGGCCGTTGGATTGAATGATCGTGGTAGGTGGAGGGGACAGGTTCATAGTTTGTTCCTTCGTCCATCTGCATGCGCACGTGCACTACGGTCGCTACCCTGTCCTACGCACAACGCACAAGTCTTTATTTACTAGTAGATATGTACATCCATCTCTTAGAGTATATGCAACGGCAACTCGCAATTTTTTTACCGCATCCGTCCGCCGATAGGGGGGGGGGGGTCAGTCCACGAACATGGATGAGGAAGGACGACATCCAATACTAGCCGCATACATTTCAAACTCTTTTTCAGCAAATCAGATGAAATTCATGCAAACAAGGCCGGATTTCATATAAACATGACGGACTTCATACAATCCAGATGAATACGGTTACATTTTGGACATATTTTCAACTAAAAAGGTAAAACTATGTGCACGTACGGTCGCGTGGAGCTCCACTACACGACACAGATAAACTACACTAGTCTACGGCTGGCCGCGGCTTGTCTTCCCCAACTAAAAAGGTAAAACTATATGCACGTATGGTCGTGTGAAGCTCCACTCCATGATACAGGTAAACTACAACAGTCTACGGCTGGCTGCGGCTTGTCTTCCCCATGTCCAGCAGCCCGCTAACTGGACTGCCGGGCGCCCCGAAGTTATATTCTTTCCCTATATTCCCTATGGCTGGATGTGCCGCTTATCAGAGTGGCAAAAAGGGTGCTTCAGCCGGAGGGGAAGGGTTCTTCCATGGAGCTCAGGTGGGTGTCCAAGGTGGTCTGACATAAGGGAGAACCGGCTAGGTCACCGGAGGTGGCCTTCATGGGACCCAAGCGGCGGCCTCCTCCCGTGTTATACTTCTCCTTGATGATGGCAGCGGTCCTGGACATGCGGGCCGCCAGCTCATCGACATCCCCGCAGTCGGCTTCTTTCGTTGCATGCATGACGCTGCTACATGCGTCTCGGCGGCAGATGGCGCTGTCGCAGGCACTGGATGGGCGATGCCTGTGCCGTCGGGCACGACGTGGAGCAACTCGCCACTCCTCCTTGAGCTGGCCTTGAGCGATGAGTTGCTAAACCAGGCGCCGGTTTGGAGCCGAGGCAACTGGCTCCGTCGGGCTAGGCGAGGGAGGTGGAGCAGCGAGCTGCCTCGCTCGTATCCGGTGGGCTTGGTGGGCCACCCAACGGGCTTGTTTGTCGGAGAAGAGAACTGCTCTTCGGAAGCTATCGGAATAGTGGAGAAAATGGACAAGGAGGAGATGGGGAGTGGCGGAGGGGTGTGATTCTTGCCCGGCGTTGCATTTAATGCTGGCCCGTTCATGAACGGACGTGTGGTTGGAGTTGGTTTCTTGGCTTCCACGTGGGTTTATTGGACACGTTTGAATGCGGCGAGAAGGTGTTTGAGACGGCGCATCGCTTCAATGGTGGAGGCATGGAGAGATCGCATCTGTTGGGGAACGTAGCAGAAATTCAAAATTTTCCTATGAGTCACCAAGATCTATCTATGGAGAGAGTAGCAACGAGGGAGAGGAGAGTGCATCTACATACCCTTGTAGATCGCTAAGCGGGAGCGTTCAAGAGAACAGGGTTGAAGGAGTCGTAATCGTCGTGATCCAAATCACCGGAGATCCTAGTGCCGAATGGACGGCACCTCCGCGCTCAACACACGTGCAGCCCAGTGACGTCACCCATGCCTTGATCCAGCAAGGAGAGAGGGAGAGGTTGAGGAAGACTCCGTCCAGCAGTAGCACAACGGCGTGGTGGTGATGGAGGAGCGTGGCAATCCAGCAGGGCTTCGCCAAGCACCGCGAGAGATGAGGAGGGAGAGAGGTAGGGCTGCGCCAAGAGGGAGATCAAATCATGTTCTGGGCAGCTCTCATACCTCAAGTATATATAGGGGAGAGGGAGGGGGCTGCGCCCCCTTTAGGGTTCCCACCCCAAGGGATGCGGCAGCCCCAAAACCCATCTAGGGTGGAGGCCAAGGGGGGGAGAGGGGAAACTTGCCCCCCAAGTAAGGTGGAGGCGCCCCCTCCCCAAACCCTAGGCGCCTTGGGCCCTGGTGGGGGGGGGGGGGCGCACCAGCCCATCTGGGGCTGGTCCCCTTCCACACTTGGCCCATGCGGCCTTCTGGGGCTGGTGGCCCCACTTGGTGGACCCCCGAGACCCTCCCGGTGGTCCCGGTACATTACCGATAGCACCCGAAACTTTTCCGGTGACCAAAACAGGACTTCCCATATATAAATCTTTACCTCCGGACCATTCCGGAACTCCTCACGACGTCCGGGATCTCATTCGGGACTCTGAACCACATTCGGTAACCACGTATATCTATTCCCTACATGACCGAGACGTTCTTCGGTCAATAACCAACAGCGGGATCTGGATACCCATGTTGGCTCCCACATGTTCCACGATGATCTCGTCGGATGAATCACGATGTCAAGGATTCAATCAATCCCATATACAATTCCCTTTGTCTAGCGGTATTGTACTTGCCCGAGATTCGATCGTCGGTATCCCGATACCTTGTTCAATCTCGTTACCGGCAAGTCTCTTTACTCGTTCTGTAACACATCATCCCGTGATCAACCCCTTGGTCACATTGTGCATATTATGATGATGTCCTACCGAGTGGGCCCAGAGATACCTCTCCGTCAACCGGAGTGACAAGTCCCAGTCTCGATTCGTGCCAACGCAACAGACACTTTCGGAGATACCCGTAGTGCACCTTTATAGCCACCCAGTTATGTTGTGACGTTTGGTACACCCAAAGCATTCCTACGATATCCGGGAGTTGCACAATCTCATGGTCTAAAGAAATGATACTTGACATTAGAAAAGCTTTAGCATACGAACTGCACGATCTTTGTGCTAGGCTTAGGATATGGTCTTGTCCATCACATCATTCTCCTAATGATGTGATCCCGTTATCAACGACATCCAATGTCCATGGTCAGGAAACCGTAACCATATATTGATCAACGAGCTAGTCAACTAGAGGCTTACTAGGGACAAAAATTAGTTAGTTTAATTTCCATGCTTGTAGTAGAAATTAAAATGAAAACCCAAAAAGATTTTTAGTTCTTCTTCTTTTGTGTTGGGAGCTTTCCCATGTAAATAGTTTTATTTTCTTTTCTTTCCTTTGGGGGGTCGAGAAGACCTTATTGAAAATGCTTAGTGGCTCTCGTTTGCATGATTGTTTATTTAACTTAGAGCCCATATTACTTTGTCTTCTCTCTTGAGTTGAATGCTTGCAGATTCCAGCTTAGTCCAATGCACGTACACTCTTATTATTATACACATCGTTCGGTCGTGCAAGTGAAAGGCAATAATGACGATATATGATGAACTTATTGAGATGAGAAAAACTGGTATGAACTCGACCTCTCTTGTTTTTGTAAATATGATGAGTTCATCGTTCCTGATTCAGCTTATTATGAAGTAAACATATTTGCAATGACATTTAGAGATATAGTTGCTTGTGTCATGCTTGATTAGCTTTGAGTTATAATGGTTTACCTTGCGTGCCAACATGCTATTAGAATGATTATGATGTGGTATGATGGGATGGTATCCTCCTTTGAATGAATTGAGTGACTCAACTTGGCATATGTTCATGCATGTAGTTGAATCAAATCAACATAGCCTTCACGATATTTATGTTCATGGTGGATTATATCCTACTCATGTTTGTATTCGGTGTGAATTAGTTTTAATGCATGTTTATGACTGTTGTCGCTCTCTCAGTTGGTCACTTCCCAATCTTTTGCTAGCCTTCACCTGTACTAAGCGGGAATACTGCTTGTGCATCCAAACTCCTTAAACCCCAAAGTTGTTCCATACGAGTCCACTATACCTTCCTATATGCGGTATTTACCTGCCGTTACAAGTAAATTTGTATGTGCCAAATTCTAAACCTTCAAATGAAGTTCTGTGTATGCTCTAGCCGCTCATGTTTCCACTAGGGCTGCCTATATCTTCCATGCTAGGTGGGTTATTCTCAGAGGAGTGGACTCCGCTCCTGATTCACGAGAAAGGACCGGTAACCGGGATGCCCAATCCCATGATCCAAAAAGATCAAGCAAATCAAAATAATTAAACAAAACTCCCCTAGGGCTGTTGTTAGTTGGACGCACTCGTCGTTTCAAATAAGACATGGATTGATTCTTCTTGGTGGTTGGGGGAGTATAAACCTTTACCATTCTGCGTGGGAACTGCCTATAATGCATGTAGTATGGAAGATACAGCTATCTCATAGTTGTTGCGTTGACAGCGAAAGTATGCCGCTCAAAATATTATTCAATCTCTATTTTAAAAATCGAGCTCTGGCACCTCTACAAATCCCTGCTTCCCTCTGCAACGGGCGTCACAAATTGTATCTCTATTGTTCTTTTCTTTTTTAATGATTTATTCCTAATTATTGATCTATACAATTGATGGTAGATTGGTGCAATTTCCCTGAATTCGAATTGTTTTATTGCGGGGCTATATATTTTATGACTCTTGTTTGTTAGTCCATTGCAACACACGGGCACTCTTGCTAGTGCAGGAAAGAAGGACATAATATGCACCATGAACATGCAACGCCTTGAGCATCAGATATTACATGTACAATAGTGTTCAATGCAAAACGAGAGTTCGACATGATATGGCATACAATAGACATTTTTTAAGGAAGACATAAAACATACATTTAGCAGACACCAAATAATAAGATAAGGCAGAAAAGTTCACACATAATTCCCTGGCCGGTAATTGGCATATATTTGTGAATTTGATCCCCACAAATCCAAATGGATGGGACCAATAGGACCCTTTTAACTAATAATCTAGCTCTTGGCGTGAAGGACTCACATGACTTATAACCAATAGCAGGAGACTCTTTCTGTTTTATTTAGTGTAGTATACGTAGGACTGCAGGAGAAGGGAATACCCATGACTCATAGAGTAATTAATACTACGTAGCAGACTCTTTGTGTTTTATTTAGTGTACTAGTATACGTAGGAGAAGGGCATAGCCTTGGCACAGACCCTCTGGAGTGAGTCTGAATGAGATATTAATTTATGTGTGCGTTATCAGGCCGGCCGTCATCTAGAAAAAGTTGATCACACAACTCCACGGAACAGCAGCAGAAAATGGACGTTTGTGACGAGCGTTACCAGCAGGCATCGGCAGTAGAACTGAGATTTTGTTGGATGGCCCAACCCTTCCAATTTTCAGGTAAGTAGCACTGTTACTAGCGAGACTGGAGCGTGTGCCCCAGGACTTCATGGCCATGCCATACCCAAACACGTCCTTGAACGGCGTCGTCGGCACTCCAAGCACCATAGGATTAGCAGGCGACGAGTTGGGCTGCTGGTTTATGAACTCCACGATGCTCCCCATGATCCTCTTGCTGGTGGCCCTCAGCGGACTGTAGAGGTGGAAGCCGTGGTCCTCGCCCTCCGACTCCACCACCGTCACCTCGCGGCGCCCCTGCATCATCCAAGGCCACGGCGCGTCGTGATCAAGCATGCTGGCCGCCATGTCGAGGCCGCGCTCCCGCAGAGTATCCTTGCCGGCAACGGCGATGAGCACGCGGCGGCAAGCCAGCGATGAGATCTCCGAGGCCGGAGGATCGATTCGGGGGTCGTCGTTGCCGGCCTGGCCGGCCGTGACGAATGGCCACAGCCGGTCCACCCCGTACGGTGGGAACACCGCCGCGGCACCCTCGCTGTCGTCCGCCCACGCGAGCTCCGAGGGCAGCCGATTGGCTCCCCAGAAGTAAGGGTGCACCATGATCAGGCCCGCAATGTTCATCATGTCGTCGTTGACTTCGTGGCTGGCGCGGACTGCGGTCTGGTAAACGATGTTGCCGCCGGCGCTGTCGCCGGCCAGGAACGTGCGTGCAGTGTCGGCGTAGCTGGCCAGCCACGGGTCGGACAAGGACGCCGCCCACTGGAGCGCGGCCCACGCGTCGTTGCTATTGTTACAATCATTAGAAAACACCAAAAATATTGCTATTACTATCTTTACCTTTTACCACCGTTACCATTACTATCATACTACTTTGCTACTAAATAACTTGCTACAGATACTAAGTTATTCAAGTGTGGTTGAATTGACAACTCAACTGCTAATACTCAAGAATATTCTTTGGCTCCCCTTATGTCGAATCAATAAATTTGGGTTGAATACTTCACCCTCGAAAGCTGTTGCGATCCCTACACTTGTTGGTTATCAAGCAGCCCCCTCCAGCCCTCTCCTATACACTAGGTCTAGTCTGATTCGGCCCGCTGCGTGTTTTTTTTTCCTGTTGCGATTTTAGCATTTATCCAAGGTTTTACAGTTTTACAGAAAAACCCTCAACATCATGCATATAATAACTCCACAATCGTGGGTCGATTTAAAATGATCTATATATGTAAAATGCTTAGAATTTCATCTAGTTTCACATTATGATGCTTTCATCCATGTTAAAATGCTTAAACTTGCTGTTTGCTTTATTTTCGCATAAATGACATGCTAAAATGTTTTATTTCATAACTAAATAACCGTAGCTCCAATTTTAATAAACTTTATATGTAAATGGGGTGACAAAATGCATAGATTAACTTGGTTCACTTTATTTTCCTACTTAACAACAATAAAATATGGTTTAGGGCTGAACAGTACCAAATTCGAAATATGGACATGAGGATTTTCCGGAATTGTTGTTTGTTGTTTCTGGCCTCATTTAAACTTGCCTAAATAGTTAGTTTAATTATGCTTCACCTCTTGCCATGTTTAAATTTTTTCAATATTGTTGTGTACCTAAACGAGAGCGAACTAAATAACTCGAATGTGGTGTTTCGTCAATATGCAACTCGTTACATATTGAGCTCTACTTAACTTGTAGTGTTGTTTGTGCACTTTGCCATGCCATGCCTTTTAAACCGGACATGCATCATACTTGTTTTTGCATCATTCCATCCTTATGTGATGGTTGTTTACCATGTTGTTTGCTTCTTTCCGGTTGCGCTTCTCCTTGATAGTTCTGGTAACGTTGCATTTGTGAGGATCCGTTCGACTACGTTGGTTCGTCTACTTCTTGGACTCGTTCTTCTTCTTTGCGAGATCTCAGATAAGATGACCATTACCCTCGATATCACTTCTATCTTTGCTTGCTAGTTGCTTCGTTCTATGTATATGCTGCGCTACCTATCACTTGTTTACCATGCCTCCCATTTTGCCATGTCAGCCTCTAACCTTTTTCACCCTTCCTAGCAAACCGTTATTTGGCTATGTTACCGCTTTTGCTCATCCCCTCTTATAGCGTTGTTAGTTACAGGTGAAGTTGAAGATTGCTCCATGTTGGAACATGATTATGTTGGGATATCACAATATCTCTTATTTAATTATTGCATCTATATACTTGATAAAGGGTGGAAGGCTCGGCCTTATGCCTGGTGTTTTGTTTCACTCTTTCCACCTTAGGTTCCGTCATACCGGTGTTATGTTCCTTGATTTTGTGTTCCTTACGCGGTTGGGTTTATGGGAACCCATTGACAGTTCGCTTTGAATAAAACTCCTCCAGCAAGGCCCAACCTTGGTTTTACATTTGCATAACAACCTATAACCTTTCCCTTGGGAGTAATTAACCTAAGGATCATCTTTATTTTAACCCCCCCGGGCTAGTGCTCCTTTGAGTGTTGGTCCAAAACAGGCAGACTGCGGGGCCACCACAGGGCAACTCAAGGTCTGGTTTTACTCGTAGGCTGACCTATCCGTTGTGCCCTGGGAACGAGATATGTGCAGCTCCTATCAGGATTTGTTGGCACAGTCGGGCGGTCTTGCTGGTCTTGTTTTACCATTGGTGAAATGTCTTGTAACCGGGATTCCGAGACTGATTGGGTCTTCCCGGGAGAGGGAATATCCTTCGTTGTTCGTGAGAGCTTATAATGGGCTAAGTTGGGACACCCCTACAGGGTATAAACTTTCGAAAGCCATGCCCGCGGTTATGTGGCAGATGAGAATTTGTTAACATCCGGTTTTACAGAACTTGACACTTGACTTAACTAAAATGCATCAACCGCGTGTGTAGCCGTGTTGGTCTCATTTCGGCGGAGTCCAGGAAGTGAACACGGTTTGGGTTATGTTTGAACGTAAGTAGTTTCAGGATCACTTCTTGATCACTTCTAGCTTCACGACCGTTGCGTAGTTTCTCTTCTTACTTTTGTACTCGCCTTTAGCCATCATATTTTGCTTATCAATTGCTACAACTCCACCTCATTACCATATCCTACCCATAAGCTTAAATAGTCTTGATCTTATGGGTTTTGAGATTGCTGAGTCCTCGTGACTCACAGATACTTCCAAACAGTTGCAGGTGCCGATGATACCATTGCAGGTGATGCTACCGAACTCAAGTGGGAGTTCGACGATGACCTTGGTTGTTACTACGTGTCTTTTCCTGATGATCAGTAGTGGATCCCAGTTGGGACGATCGGGGATCTAGCATTTGGGGTTATCTTCCCAGTTGGGACGATCGGAGATCTAGCATTTGGGGTTATCTTCTTTTCATCTGGATTTCTCTGAATGATGTATGAATTATATGATCTTTGTGTGAAGTGGCGATTGTAAGCCAAATCTATTTATCCATTTCTTGTTCATTACATGAGATTGTGTGAAGATGACCCTTCTTGCGACAAAACCACAATGCGGTTATGCATCTAAGTCATGCCTCGACATGTGGGAGATATAGCCGCATTGTGGGTGTTGCAAGTTTGTAAAAATCTTGCGCGACCGGGATTCGAACCTTCGACCTATCGCGTTACGGACAAACCTCCCAGCCACTACACCAGTCTCATTCAGTGGTTAAAATTGGATACTGAAGCCTTATATTCTTTCGCTTGCACTACTATTAATAACGCACATACCCTTTGCGAAAAACTAAAAATCTTGCGTAGGCGGGGTTCAAACCGTAGACCTGGCGCATTACGCACACACCTCCCAACCAGTACAACAGTCTGATTCAATTGTAAAATTAGGATACTAAAACTTTATATTCTTTCGCCTTTAAAAAAATAAAATGGAACCAAAAAATGATGCTGCCGCCACGATTCGAACCTGAGCCCGAGTCGGACCGAGAGCGCGCTCTATCCACTATAACACAGAGTTACTCGCATCGAGGTAGGGCATGCATGTTTTATATATGTCTGCATTAAATGGGTTGCACCATGCCCCATCCCCCAGTGATACCCGCAGTGGGACCCCTCGTTCTACCCCAGCACATCGAGCACCGCTGCGGCCGTCCGCTCACTACAACATGTATGCCATCAGGAGGAATTTTTTGCCAGCGTTTTTGCTAAACGCCTCAAAATCATGGTGTTTACTGCACTTTTGAAAAGTGCCTCAGAAGCTCACAACCTTCCAGTGCAGTTTTAGAAAATGCCTTCTAAATAGGGGAAAACAAGGCGTTCTACAAAAGTACTACATAGCATAGCTCAGTTTTAGAACAACAGTTATCGTTCTGTCTATGGAAACAACCCTCCCAGCTGCGCTTCAAGGTAAAAAACAGCAGTTATCATTCTGTCTATGGAAACAACCCTCCCCGCTGTCCATGGAAACAACTCTCCCCTCCATGCCATCAAGTATCTCCCGCTAAAACTCAAGGGATCAGCTCGACACTGGTTGAATAGTCTGCCTGATAACTCTATTGGCAGTTGGGAGAACCTGGAAGACGCATTCTTTGACAACTTCCAAGGCACTTATGTCCGACCTCCAGATGCCGATGACTTGAGTCATATAACTCAACAGCCCGGAGAGTCAGTCAGGAAATTCTGGACTTGGTTCTTAACTAAAAAGAACCAAATCGTTGACTGTCCGAATGCAGAGGCCCTCGCGGCCTTCAAGCATAACATCCGTGACGAGTGGCTCACCCGACACCTTGGACAAGAAGAGCCGAGATCCATGACGACCGTCACAGAGCTTATGACCCGCTTTTGTGCGGGCGAGGATAGCTGACTAGCTCGCAGCAACAGCACCTCCAGCAAACCTGGAACTTCTAAATCCAGAGATAACAACGGCAAGCCCCGACGCATCAAACACAAGCGTCGAAACAATGGCGATAGCGCCGAGGACACGCCGTAAACGCCGGATTCAGTGGTTCTAAGACCGCACAACGAAAAAAACCATTTAAAAGAAACGATCCGGGCACATCCAGTTTGGACCGCATACTCGATCGTCCATGTCAAATTCATGGCACCCCAGGTACATCAGCTAATCATACCAACAGAGAATGCTGGGTCTTCAAACAGGCCAGCAAATCAAAAGCCGGAAGCAAAGAGAAGGGGTAGCAAAGCGATGACGACAAGGAGGAGCCCCGGCCACCAAAGATAGGGGGGCAAAAGATGTTTCCCCCACAAATCAATACGGTGAATATGATATACGCCACCCATATTCCCAAGCGGGAGCGGAGGCGTGCACTTAGGGACGTCTACGCGATGGTGCCAAACATATCTAGAGCATATAGTAAGAGCAAGTTGCATATATGAAGTAGATCCTAACATATCTAGGACTAACACTAGAACAAGGAACTCTGGTAGGACCTCTAACGGGAAAAACAAGAACACGTACGTGACAGCAGCAGGAGCAGAAGCACTGGACTTGGTGTCGACATCCTCGCCAGCCATGTCGTCGAAGAGGTTGTCGATGTCGGGGAAGAAGTCGTCGTTGGGGAAGTGGTCATCGATGTCCATGATGAACCGGTAAATAGTCGTGCAAAGAGGTGCGGTTTCGGAGGCCCACTGTCCCGAGTTGCAGTGCATGCCGCAAGCCAGGATGGGGAAGATCGTAGCAGCAGTGCAGTGCTCAGGACCTTTATGGCGAGAGGAAGAGGATCTTCTTGGTCGTTTTTTTGACTTCAGCCGAAGAGGCGAGCCGTTCGGATTTAGTGTCCGCTCATTCACGCAACCGTGCCGTGCCGCGCCGGGCGGCGGAGGAGGAGCGCGCGTGGATGTCCCTATTATTCTCATGCTCATACAAGTGGGGAAAAACCTTCCCTTATAAGGAGGTCCAACTCTCACTCAACTAGCAATGTGGGACTAAACTATAATAGTATCCCTTGGCTTGCACAAATGGGCTAAGTGAACCTCTAAGATTTATTAGAAATTTCTAAAATAGTTATTGGACTGTCCAAAATAGAATAAATTCCAGCATAATGAATTTCTAGACAAAGGCTGGGATTACAGCGGTAGGTAAGCATGCATGCATGCACCATCAATCCAAGAGACACATGCATTAAGTATAGCATAGAAAAAAAGGAGAGTCGGGGTGTGCACGATCAAAGAAAACGCAAACAACGATACTCCTCCATTTCAATTTGCAAGTCATGTGTGTATATCAATTTGCAAGTCCTGCATGTATATCAATATTTTCAATTTTATCACCGTAATATAAAATGTATAACACAAAAATTATACCGTTTGAAAATAGAACATCTGAAGTTTATAATGGTATGTTTTTTGTAATATATGATTTCTATAAGGTTGGTCAAATTGACGACTTAAGAATACGCGCACTTCTTATAAACTGAGAGAGGGGGAGTGCGAAAAGGGAGAGCCTGGGTATGCTTGCATGCATGATCAAAGCAAATGCAAACGACAAGGAAAGCGTTGGCTGGTGGCTGCATATGAGCCGATGGCAGAAGAGAGAACTGATCAAATTGATGTCGCTAACTAATTAAATGTGAGAGGAACGCAATGCAAATGCTTCATGATGCCATTTCATATGTGATGCTACAATTAACCTCGGTAGGCTAATTAAACACGATACTGGATATCTATCTATCTATACCTATACTAATTAGGCACTCCCAACTAATCTTCTTCGGCTGCAGCAACACAAAGCTGACTTCATGTATCTTTCTCAACTGCAGGATCACGTCCGTGAAACCGCAGTCACATGTGAAACAGTGCCCCCCGATCTAGATGTTATGACTAGCCACCACTAAGATTGAAAGAGGAAGATCAATACACGTGTTGTACTATCTATAATGGAGTCAGTCAGTGCCGAAGGCCGTCTTGCTGTTGTACACGGAGTCAAATGTCAGGTTCAAAGTAAACAAGCAAGAAGGTAAATGGTGTTGCCATGAGCTTCAGCGAAATTTATGCCTGGCTTTGCAGGAGGTAATTCTCAAATTTCTCCTCTTTAACAACCATATATCTTGATATGGTTTCTTTTATTTTGCCGTTTTAACTTATGAAGGGGGCATGCAGATCCATTACTAGATCATCTACCGAATTAGTTTTAGGTAACAGTTCTGATATTTGTATTCCAGTTTCTCAAAAAAATATTCAAAATCGAAAGGAGAGAGTAGAGGCGCAATGACAGCCGGTCTGCGCAGAGGAATAGGGTGTGCTCGTGTCTTGCATCAGGTCAAGCAACTTCCCACATATCCGTCTAGGTGAAGATATGTCTCATCTCTTTTATATAGCTAGCAATCTTTCAGTGGAAGACTCTGGCTCGGTTGCAGTCGGAACGGTCAGATTATTGTCATGCAATCTGCATGTACATATGGTACATAATTTTCTCTTTAATTTGCTATATTTTGCATCATGCTTCGTGAATTGTTGAATGGGTTCTTCTGATTCTTGCAAGTTTGGAATATATTGCTGATAAATATTTTTAGGAGATTGTTGATACCTACATGCATATTAAACTGTATGCACGTCCATAGAATTTCTATTCTAGCTTTAGATGCAAATTAAGCTATTTGAGTGCAAGAGAGAAATAGTAATAGTTAGTATGCCTTTTCTACTGCCATTTTACCGTTGATCTTTCAGAAGGTGATTAGACACAAGATTCCTGAAATTTCTCATACTCATATCTAATGTGTTTGTTTCAGGTGATTACATATCTTCTGAGGCTTCTCAGCGAGAGAAGGCGCTCGATTGATTCCTTACCAGATTCGATTTGATTTGATGCATGCCATAAACACATTTAGTTGCCAAGTGTAAGTTGCAGACCATGGGATTTGATTGCCAGCTTTCACATGCCAATTGTGTTCTCAAGAAGCCCACCTTCTATTTTTTTTAATATGCTTTGGTTTTAGTAGCTTCTTATTATCATCTTGCGTATGTTTTACATGAGCATAATACTAAAAAGTAGAGTGTAAGTTGTTTAAATTTCAGAACATAAAAAATTAACTGAACATTTGCTTCTTTGGATGCTTAATAATGTATACTATTGGCAAATAGAACTTCGCTTTTTACCCATGGAATTTGTTTCCAGTATGGCATGCCTAACTATAGCGGGACCACTTTTGTGTGCGACGCTTGGCCACACTCCCATGTCATTCCCGCTGAGCTGGCTCGAAAAATCTGCACGATGATACATTGACACACATGATCTGATGGTGTGGACGAGTTCGCGCGTTAAAAATTCCGTTATATTTTGTGTTAAGAATATTTCTACGTACATGGCAATTCATTATAAGCTAAGAGCAAAGTTACCTGCTACTAGAGAGGGCATTGAACATGAAATAAGTAGTCTGAGATTACATTTTTAATTAATTCTGCATAAGATAAGAGAAAAATTAATAGAAGGCATCCAACACATAATAGATAAAATACAGACTTTGACATGTGAGACTACATTTTTATGACATACCAATGACTGTATTGCACGGCTATTTGAGGACAAGGATGGGATTGTGAATATCATTAGTTCGACATGATATGGCATACAATACACATTTTTGAAGGAAGACATAAAACATACATTTAGCAGACACCAAATAATAAGATAAGGCAGAAAAGTTCACACCTAATTCCCTGGCCGGTAATTGGCATACATTTGTGAATTTGATCCCCACAAATCCAAATGGATGGGACCAATAGGACCCTTTTAAATAATAATCTAGCTCTTGGCGTGAAGGACTCACATTACTTATAACCAATAGCAGGAGACTCTTTCTGTTTTTTTTAGTGTAGTATACGTAGGACTGCAGGAGAAGGGAATACCCATGACTCATAGAGTAATTAATACTAGTCCGTCTATGTTACATCTTGATGTGAGATAATATCTCACATCTAAGTATGATGTCATGTGTTTTCTAATCCTCTTTGCTGGTCTTTTTTGTTGTTTGTTTGTTTTTTAGCCTTTTCCGCTTCTGTTTGCTGTCAGATTGAACACATGCGGGCTGCCTGGCCAGCGCTAGCTAGCTCGGCTCACTCGCTGGCCTTGACTTATTGATAGTGTACAAGTCACATGCAATGAGAAGCAGCCCGATTGTTGATAACGCCCATATCTTCAGCTTTTTTTTTGCAAAGTGCCCACCAGCTTGTCCCTAGGTTGACGTCTTTTAGGTCAATTTACCCAATCCGCAAAACATGAAAAATGTTTGTGACTTTTTTTTAAGAATTTGAAATAAAAATAGTGGTAGCTTAAAAAGTGTTCATCAATTCAAAAAATGTTCATCAATTCAAAAAATGTCACAAACTAGAAAAATATATTCGCAATATAAAAGATGTTCACGAATTTGAAAAATGTTCGCTAACTTCAAAAAATTTCACCATTTCAATAAGTATTGGTGAATTAAAATGATGTTCACGAATTTGTTAATTTTTCATGATTTTATAAAAATATTCATGAATAAAATAAATGTTCGAGAATTCAAAAAAAAGGTCATGAATTTTAATAATGTACATTGGGACAAAAAAATGGTCGAACCTAGTTGTGGGTTGATGCTGGACTTGAAATTGGGTAAAGAAAATGTCAGGGCCAGTTGCGAGTTAAGGATGGACTTGCAACTGGGGCAAATAAAAGGGTCAATGGCCGAGTTGCATGTCAATGATGGACTTTTAACTGGGACGGAAAATTGATTATAGCCCAGTTATGAGTCAAGAGTGGACTTGTAACTGGGACAACTACAGAAAACAACAATACCGGTTGCGGGTCGAGGATGGACGTGCAACTGGGACAACTACACAAAACTACACTAGAAGTTGCGAGTCGAGGGTGAATTTGCAACTAGGACAACAACAAATCTATGTGCCTAGTTGCGAGTCGAAGGTGGACTTGCAACTGGGACAACTACAAAACAACGAGCCCAGTTGCGAGTCAAGGGAGGACTTGCAACTGGGGATGAAAACAAACTATGGGTTTAGTTGCAAGCTTAGTTGTGAGGGAAAACTTGTAACAAGGACAGCTACACAAAAACTATGATACTATTTGCGAGTCAAGGGTGTACTCGGAACTGGACAACAAGAAAATACGAGCCCAGTTGCGAGTCGAGCACAGACTTGCAACTGGGATAAAAAAATAAAACAACCCAGTTGCGAGTCAAGGGTGGACTTGTAACTGGGATAATAAAAACATAGGCTTCAGTTGCAAGTCAAGGGTGGGCTTGCAACTCGAAAAACTATGAACCCAGTTGCGAGTCGATGGTTGACTTGCAACCGGGATGAAACAATCAATGGGCCAGTTGCGAGTTAAGGGTGGACCTGCAACTGCGATGAAAGTGAAAATACATGTGGAGTTGCGAGTCAACAACGAGCTTGCAGCTGGGATGAAACAAAAAATGGGCATAGTTGCGAGTGGAGGATGGACTTGCAACTGGGATGAAAAACAAAAACATAGGCTCCAGTTGCAAGTCGATGGCGGGCTTGCAACTCGGATAACTATGAGCCCACTTGCGAGTCAACGGCAGACTTACAACTGGGACAACTACGGAATCATGTGCTCAGTTGCGAGTCAAGGATCGACTTGCAACTGGGATGAAACGGTCTACGAAATCGTATGTTTGAAAATTAGATGAGACATTGCCAAATCTCATCTCGGTGAGTAACACCTTTTGTGAAATAGAGGCCCATATACTAACACCGGCACAAGCATGGGAGACAACAAGAATAACGGCCACCAGAGCGATGCCAAAAATCGGCCCGACAGCGCAAACACCAGCACGAGGCAAGTCACATGCATGTGAACAAAATAATTTTGCACAAAACATACATGTTTAATCATGTGGTGAACAACTTAGGTGTGACATAGCTAAAAAACATCTAGATGAGAATTAGCTAATCCGAAAAAAAATAAAAATAGAGATATATAAAATAGATGTGAAAACAAAAAACAAAAATCATCAATTTAAAAATGGAAAAACAAAAACAAAAAATATCCGGCCCTCGACTTGCATGTCAAGAATGGACTTGCACGGAGGACAAAAACTGATCAAGCCCAATTACGTATCAAGCGCAAGCCAAAGCCAATCTCTCCATGGAGCTTGTCTCTTCGATATCGAACTTGAAAGAAAATAAAAATACACAGCAACAAGAAATAGAGCATGTAACATCCACTTTTACAACGCATGTCAGAAGAAACGGGGCGCAAGCAAAAAAAAAGACCTCACAAGTGAACAAACAAAACAAGGTGACATAGGAATACATCGGCCGCCAACATGAGATCAAGAGTTTGTGGAAAATTAAAACAATAAAAATCCAACAAACAACATCTAGTATGCGCGGAACTTACAACACCGAACTTTGATCAGGTGGTCTCGCTAGGATATTATTTGGGCGATAGAAAAAAGACAAATTAAATTAAATAAATTAAATGTTTTTTTAACCTGAATATAAAATGAAATGTTGGTAAAAGGAGATAGCGCAACTGCATGGTGCTTAAAAATGTAACAGAAATGGGAGACTAGAGAGTCAATCCATTCATGTGTTTTTAGTTAGCCATAAAAGGATTGGGACACATGGATTTGTAGCACTCTCGTGACAAACCCTCGTACAGCCGTCGTGAGTCTTTCTAAGGATCAAAAGTCGCATGAGTCAAACGAGAAAAGCCAAACAAAACACAACCGGCCCATCTAACAATTCTTGCTGGGCCTCGCTACTAATAAACATCGCTGACCAGAACGCACCGCGACAAGCGACAAGCCAGGCGATCGACGAGAAACACGAATCTTAGCACGTGAAAATCCAACGGCAGGCAAATTAGATGTGATATAGCTATTTCACATCTAGATGTGAAATAGCAAATCTGTTAATACTACGTAGCAGACTCTTTGTGTTTTATTTAGTGTACTAGTATACGTAGGAGAAGGGCATAGCCTTGGCACAGACCCTCTGGAGTGAGTCTGAATGAGATATTAATTTATGTGTGCGTTATCAGGCCGGCCGTCATCTAGAAAAAGTTGATCACACAACTCCACGGAACAGCAGCAGAAAATGGACGTTTGTGACGAGCGTTACCAGCAGGCATCGGCAGTAGAACTGAGATTTTGTTGGATGGCCCAACCCTTCCAATTTTCAGGTAAGTAGCACTGTTACTAGCGAGACTGGAGCGTGTGCCCCAGGACTTCATGGCCATGCCATACCCAAACACGTCCTTGAACGGCGTCGTCGGCACTCCAAGCACCATAGGATTAGCAGGCGACGAGTTGGGCTGCTGGTTTATGAACTCCACGATGCTCCCCATGATCCTCTTGCTGGTGGCCCTCAGCGGACTGTAGAGGTGGAAGCCGTGGTCCTCGCCCTCCGACTCCACCACCGTCACCTCGCGGCGCCCCTGCATCATCCAAGGCCACGGCGCGTCGTGATCAAGCATGCTGGCCGCCATGTCGAGGCCGCGCTCCCGCAGAGTATCCTTGCCGGCAACGGCGATGAGCACGCGGCGGCAAGCCAGCGATGAGATCTCCGAGGCCGGAGGATCGATTCGGGGGTCGTCGTTGCCGGCCTGGCCGGCCGTGACGAATGGCCACAGCCGGTCCACCCCGTACGGTGGGAACACCGCCGCGGCACCCTCGCTGTCGTCCGCCCACGCGAGCTCCGAGGGCAGCCGATTGGCTCCCCAGAAGTAAGGGTGCACCATGATCAGGCCCGCAATGTTCATCATGTCGTCGTTGACTTCGTGGCTGGCGCGGACTGCGGTCTGGTAAACGATGTTGCCGCCGGCGCTGTCGCCGGCCAGGAACGTGCGTGCAGTGTCGGCGTAGCTGGCCAGCCACGGGTCGGACAAGGACGCCGCCCACTGGAGCGCGGCCCACGCGTCGTCGTAGGCCGCAGGTATGGGGAACTCCGGCGCTAGACGGTACTCCACCGACACGACGAGGGCTCCGGCGCTGGCGGCGAGGGAGGTCGCGTAGCGGTGGTACGTACGGCCGAAAGCGCTCTCCGTGCAGAACGAGCCGCCATGGACGTAGAGGACGAGAGGAAGCCGATTCCTGCCTGCGGTCTCGGCGGCACGGGACGGGAGGAACAGGCGCACAGACACGCCGGTGGCCTTGTCGACGACGACGTCCCTCGTTGCCACTCCACGGTTGCCGGCCTGATCCGACGACGCCAGCACGAATGGGCTGCGCAGGAAACGCTCGATGCTTCCGTCCTTGTACTCGCGTATGAACGGGTACATGTCCACGGAGATGTTACGTCCGTCGTTCTCCTTGTTTGCATGCATGGCGCGGTTGAGCTGCTTCACTTTGGAACTCTTGTTTTGAGTTGTGCCGCTGCCGCGTCGTTGGCTACGGAATTTATAGAGCCATTTTCTTCACAGCACGGCCCTGTACTAACTAATAGTACTAGTATATATATTGTACTCGTGACCAAGTTAAAATATAGTAGGAGTATATTGAAACAACACAAACACTGTTGTGAAGAAGACATCGTCGAGGTTGTGTGTTGGCATCATCTTCATCACTTGTCAACGAGTAAGAGACTCAAACTTTAACGCCGACAAAGGCCACATTGCAAAAGCCGCGAGGTATACGCAACGACGAATCCGATAATGAACTAGGACGAGGGACCATGCAATCCTGTGTCGTGTAGGATCACTGAGCTAGGCCACCAGCCGCTTGGCATCGTTCCCATCTGAACCTCACTGTCACACAATTATGACTCCACTGCAACAAAGTGACCACAACCTTTCGACGACTCAATCTGTCACGCATCCCGCATCCACCTAGCCTTTGACGGTAACGAAACGCTTTTCTTCCCTTCGGTTGGTCCTGAATCTCAAAATTATGCCCCATTGACGACATGATGCAAGGCGTCGTCATCATCTGACCTTGTGAAGTAGCCAAGGTTTCCAAAGGAACCCATGGCCTGGGATAAGTAGAGGAGCACAACACCACAACAATGCTTTCGACAATCTAAGGACGTCCGCAGACATCGCCACCACCAGCTCTTACCATCGCCTGGAACAAGGCATTGGCGCGACACTGCTCTCACTTCCCCGCATCAGATCTAGTTGATCCACCCAGTCCTCCACGCGCCACCGACCACCCATCCAGAATCATCCCCACAACATTGAGATGAAATCATCACACATCTAATAGTTTATTGTCCAGGGACAAGTCTAATAAGCATTCTATTAAGGAGGTTGTTTCCTTGCACCAACTTTGCATCAAAATTAGTACATGTTTCTGCCACCTACCTTGTGACAAATCATAATTATCTGTCAGTACATTGTGCCACCTACCTTGCATCATGCAGTTTTTTTTTCCCGCAAAAAAAAAAATACTGCATGGCTATTTATTATTAAAAAATGGCATTATTTTCTTCAGTAAATGAATACTCACTTCATCCCAAAATATAACATCTTATATTATGCGACAGAGGGAGTAATAATTGAAATTATATTTCCTACTAGAAAAATGCCAAAAGAAAAAACCATGCTTCTGCCAACTAATTAACTTGTGAGAAATCAAATTGGTTCCCCGTAAAAATAGAGAGAAATCAAAGTGGGAAGGTGGCAAATATAACTTGTATTAGAACTGATACTATGTATTACCTTATTTATACCTTCATGATTTGGTAACAGTATAATTTATTTTCATATTTGTTCAACTAAAAGTTCCATATTACCAATACACAATCATTAACAACATCTTACCTCGCGGAAGGTAATAGTAATATTAGCCTAGTTATTTATACTCCCTCAATCTCGGTGTATAAGTTATTCGCGTAGTTCTAGGTCATCGATTTAAAGAATTAAATATGTTTTATATATCATGAAAAGTATATCACTAGATTTCTACACGGATGTAGTTTCTAAATATATATTTTGTGTTACATATAATAAATATGATAGTTAAATTATTGATCTAGAACTACGCGAATGAAGTATACACCGAGACGGAGGTAGTAGTAATAACTTGAGGTGCTCGATTTCCGACACAAGCGTACAAAATCAAATTTTTCTTTTTACCAAAAATAGTGTGAGAGACACTGAAAGACACGCCGGGCCCTCTGATTTACATTCATGGGCAAGAGATTACCTATGGGACGACTTGACCGACATCGTCTAATGTTGTGAAGCTAGACCGCACGTTCAACGCGCGACTGTGAAAGGACTTCTCACGGTCACATGTAGCACTGCCGGTCTTTATCGTCGGTCGTAACTAGGTAGTACAACCGTGTGAATTGGTTACCAAACTCTAGATGCACGTACACATGCATGTCATGCTGGCTTTGTTACCTCGTGTGCGTCACGTACGTAGTGCCTAGCTGCGTACACACTCCGATCGGCTCACATATGATATGTATACACATACACATCCAAGCAAGTAGACAGCTCACATGGTTTGTTTGAGGGGACACATCCGAGCAAGTAGGCACTTGACCAACATGCTGGCTTTGTTGGACGTAGTATGACGATAGCTATCTTGAGGGGACACACCATGCATTGTTTGTTGAATCCTGCCATACGAGGGACGAAAAACATGCCTCCGATTGACTGGGCGAGGGCCGCTAGATTGAATGATCGTGGTACGTGGAAGAGACAGCTTCGTTGTTTGTTCCTCCGTTCATCTGCATGCGCATGTACACTACGGTCGCTATCCTGTCCTATGCACATAGCACAAGTCTTTCTTTACTAATAGATATGTACATCCATCTTTTAGGCCATCTTCGACAGCAACTGGTAAATTTTCTCCCGCATCCATCCGCGAACAGGGGGGCCAGTTCACGGACATGGAAGCGGGATGACGCCATCCCATGCTAGTCGCGTACATTTCAAACTCTTTTTTAGCAAACCGGATGAAATTCATGCAAACAAGGCCGGATTTCATATAAACATGACATATTCATATAAACCGGACCAATAGGGTTACATTTTGCATATATTTTCAACTAAAAAGGTAAAACTATGTGCACGTACGGTCTCACGGAGCTCCACTCCCTTGACACGGATATGCTACACTAGTCTACGGCTGGCCGTGGCTTGTCTTCCCCATGTCCAGCAATTCGGTGCCCCGAAGGTATATTCTTCCCATGTATCTTCCCTATGTCCGGCCGTGCCGCTCAGCTGAGAGGCAAGGAGGGTGCTTTAGCCGGAGGGGAAGGGTTCTTCCATGGAGCTCAGGCGGGTGCCCAGGGTGGTCTGACAGAAAGGAGAACCGGCCGGCTCACCGGCGCTAGCCTCCATAGGACCCAAGCGGCGGCGGCCTCCCGGTTTCTACTTCTCCTCAATGATGGCAACGGGCGCGGATGTGCTGGCCGCCACCTCATCGACATCCACGCCGTTGGTTTCTTTCTCTGCGTGTATGGCGCGGCTACGCACGCGTCGACGGCGGTTGGCGCGGTCGCATGCACTGGATGCGGCGATACCTATGCCCCTGTGCTCCCAGCTGTGCCGGCGTGGAGCAACTTGCTACTCCTCCTCGAGCTGGCCTTGAGCGACGGGTTGCTGAACCACGCGCCAGCTTGGGACCGCGACAACTGGCTCCGCCGGGTTAGGCGGGGGAGGTGGAGCAGTGAACTTCCTCGCCCGCATCCGGCAGGCCACCTAGCCGGCTTGTATGCCGGAGAACTACTCTTCGAAAACCATCGGAAGAGTGGAGAAAATGGAAGGAGTAGATGGGGAGGCGGCGGAGGGTGCGATTTTTGCCCAGTGTGTGGCCTCGTTTAAATAGAGGGCTAATGGAAGGAGCTCGGTCGGCGTTGCGTTTAATGTCAGCCCGCTGATGAACGAACGTGTGGCCGAAGTAGATTTCTCGGCCTCCATGCGGGTTTAATGGATGTGTTTGAATGCGGTGAGAAGGCGTGTTGAGCCGGGCGTGCAACAGGCGGCACCCTTGGCCGGCGTGCCGCTTGAATGGCGGAGACAATGAGAGGTCGTGTCCGCCGTGAGCCGCCTTCAATGTGGAGCGACGCGCTCTACAGCGACATGAATGCGAGTAGATAGCGCCGGGCGTGAAGCGCGCGCGAGAGTGGGGATGGGGTTTTGGTTAGCCAGGGCGGTCAGAAACGGCCTTGAGAGCGATCCGGACTCTCGCAAACCTCTCCACGTTTGTCTCCAGTTTGTGAAAAAAATCGCGTCCGGACCACCCAGTGGACTGATACAGACCGACGTTGGATGGTTTCCGCGATCCGTACAGCGTGATCCGAACAAGTTGAATCAAGGGGAGGGTAGAGATTGTGGGAGGGTGCAGGCACACAGGGGTGGGTCCTTTTGCACATGACCGACAACGTCCAGCGCGACTGCGAAGGAGTGTTCTCACACGTTGCACTGCCGGTCTTTGTCGTCGTTCGTGAGCAGGTACGTCCGTGTTATTTTGTTAGTACTACCAAACACTGGTTCTGTGAAGCCTTGACAATTTCAATGCATTCTGATGGCATTTGTAGATGCAAGTTCACATGTATCTCATGTGGTCACGTACGTACGTGGTGGCTTTGTTGGATGGTGCACATGCAGAATTGACTCACCTCTCGCTCGCTGAGTCCACCATGTGCGTTCAAATAATCGTTGGACGTACGATAGCTATCGCTCACGACGAAGGACCAACGATCTTTATGCATGTGCACGTACAGTATGGTAGCTATCCCTGTCCTATATACGTACTACGCACAAGTCTTTCTTTATTAATTTCCTTTTCATGTCCGACTTGATACATCCATTTTTTTTGCGATGAATACATTCATTTATTAGACCTGCACAATCATTAACAACATGTTCTCCTGAGGAATTAATGGATTATTTAAAGAACATTCAGTTTTGAAGAATTGTGTATCTCCCCGACACCAAAAATATTGTTATTACTATCTTTACCTTTTACCACCGTTACCATTACTATCATACTATTTTGCTACTAAATACCTTGCTGCAGATACTAAGTTATCCAGGTGTGGTTGAATTGACAACTCAACTGCTAATACTCAAGAATATTCTTTGGCTCCCCTTGTGTCGAATCAATAAATTTGGGTTGAATACTTTACCCTCGAAAGCTGTTGCGATCCCTACACTTGTTGGTTATCAAGCAGCCCCCTCCAGCCCTCTCCTGTACACTAGGTCTAGTCAGATTCGGCCCGCTGCGTGTGTGTTTTTCCTGTTGCGATTTTAGCATTTATCCTAGGTTTTACAGTTTTACAGAAAAACCCTCAACATCATGCATATAATAACTCCACAACCGTGCGTCGATTTAAAATGATCTATATATGTAAAATGCTTAGAATTTCATCTAGTTTCACATTATGATGCTTTCATCCATGTTAAAATGCTTAAACTTGTTGTTTGCTTTATTTTCGCATAAATGACATGCTAAAATGTTTTATTTCATAACTAAATAACCGTAGCTCCAATTTTAATAAACTTTATATGTAAATGGGGTGAAAAAATGCATAGATTAACTTGGTTCGCTTTATTGTCCTATTTAACAACAATAAAATATGGTTTAGGGCAGAACAGTACCAAATTCGAAATATGGACATGAGGATTTTCCGGAATTGTTGTTTGTTGTTTCTGGCCTCATTTAAACTTGCCTAAATAGTTAGTTTAATTATGCTTCACCTCTTGCCATGTTTAAAATTTCTCAATATTGTTGTGTACCTAAACGAGAGCGAACTAAATAACTTGAATGTGGTGTTTCGTCAATATGCAACTCGTTACATATTGAGCTCCACTTAACTTGTAGTGTTGTTTGTGCACTTTGCCATGCCATGCCTTTTAAACCGGACATGCATCATACTTATTTTTGCATCATGCCATGCTTATGTGATGGTTGTTTACCATGTCGTTTGCTTCTTTCCGTTTGCGCTTCTCCTTGATAGTTCTGGTAACGTTGCATTTTTGAGGATCCGTTCGACTACGTTGGTTCGTCTACTTCTTGGACTCGTTCTTCTTCTTTGCGGGATCTCAGACAAGATGACCATTACCCTCGATATCACTTCTATCTTTGCTTGCTAGTTGCTTCATTCTATCGATATGCTGCGCTACCTATCACTTGTTTACCATGTCTTCCATTTTGCCATGTCAGCCTCTGACCTTTTTCACCCTTCCTAGCAAACCGTTATTTGGTTATGTTACCGCTTTTGCTCATCCCCTCTTATAGCGGTGTTAGTTGCAGGTGAAGTTGAAGATTGCTCCATGTTGGAATATGATTATGTTGGGATATCACAATATCTCTTATTTGATTAATGCATCTATATACTTGATAAAGGGTGGAAGGCTCGGCCTTATGCCTGGTGTTTTGTTTCACTCTTTCCACCTTAGGTTCCGTCATACCGGTGTTATGTTCCTTGATTTTGTGTTCCTTACGCGGCTGGGTTTATGGGAACCCATTGACGGTTCGCTTTGAATAAAACTCCTCCAGCAAGGCCCAATCTTGGTTTTACATTTGCCTAACAACCTATAACCTTTCCCTTGGGAGTAATTAACCTGAGGGTCATCTTTATTTTAACCCTCCGGGCTAGTGCTCCTTTGAGTGTTGGTCCAAAACAGGCAGACTGCGGGGCCACCACGGGGCAACTCAAGGTCTGGTTTTACTCGTAGGCTGACCTATCCGTTGTGCCCTGGGAACAAGATATGTGCAGCTCCTATCAGGATTTGTTGGCACAGTCGGGCGGTCTTGCTGGTCTTGTTTTACCATTGCCGAAATATCTTGTAACCGGGATTCTGAGACTGATCGGGTCTTCCCGGGAGAGGGAATATCCTTCGTTGTTCGTGAGATCTTATAATGGGCTAAGTTGGGACACCCCTACAGGGTATAAACTTTCGAAAGCCGTGCCCGCGGTTATGTGGCAGATGAGAATTTGTTAATATCCGGTTTTACAGAACTTGACAATTGACTTAATTAAAATGTATCAACCGCATGTGCAGCCGTGATGGTCACTTTTCGGCGGAGTCCAGGAAGTGAACACGGTTTGGGTTATGTTTGAACATAAGTAGTTTCAGGATCACCTCTTGATCACTTCTAGCTTCACGACCGTTGCGTAGTTTCTCTTCTTACTCTTGTACTCGCCTTTAGCCATCATATTTTGCTTATCAATTGCTACAACTCCACCTCATTACCACATCCTACCCATAAGCTTAAATAGTCTTGATCTCACGGGTTTTGAGATTGCTGAGTCCTCGTGACTCACAGATACTTCCAAACAGTTGCAGGTGCCGATGATACCAGTGCAGGTGAAGCTACGAACTCAAGTGGGAGTTCGACGATGACCTTGGTCGTTACTACGTGTCTTTTCCTGATGATCAGTAGTGGATCCCAGTTGGGACGATTGGGGATCTAGCATTTGGGGTTATCTTCCCAGTTGGGACGATCGGGGATGTAGCATTTGGGGTTATCTTCTTTTCATCTGGATTTCTCTGAATGATGTATGAATTATATGATCTTTCTGTGAAGTGGAGATTGTAAGCCAACTCTATTTATCCCTTTCTTGTTCATTACATGAGATTGTGTGAAGATGACCCTTCTTGCGACAAAACCACAATGCGGTTATGCATCTAAGTCATGCCTCGACATGTGGGAGATATAGCCGCATTGTGGGTGTTGCAAGTTTGTAAAAATCTTGCGCGGCCGGGATTCGAACCGTCGACCTATCGCGTTACGGACAAACCTCCCAGCCACTACACCAGTCTCATTCAGTGGTTAAAATTGGATACCGAAGCCTTATATTCTTTCCCTTGCACTACTATTAATAACACACATACCTTTTGCGAAAAACTAAAAATCTTGCGTAGGCGGGGTTCGAACCGTAGACCTGGCGCATTACGCACACACCTCCCAACCAGCACAACAGTCTGATTCAATTGTAAAATTAGGATACTAAAACTTTATACTCTTTCGCCTTTAAACAAATAAAATGGAACCAAAAAATGATGTTGCCGCCACGATTCGAACCTGAGCCCGAGTCGGACCGAGAGCGCGCTCTATCCACTATAACACAGAGTCACTCGCATCGAGGTAGGGCATGCATGTTTTATATATGTCTGCATTAAATGGGTTGCACCATGCCCCATCCCCCAGTGATACCCGCAGTGGGACCCCTTGTTCTACCCCAGCACGTCAAGCACCCCTGCGGCCGTCCGCTCACTACAACACGTATGCCATCAGGAGGAGTTTTTTGCCAGTGTTTTTGCTAAACACCTCAAAGTCATGGTGTTTACTACACTTTTGAAAAGTGCCTCAGAAGCTCACAACCTTCCAGGGCAATTTTAGAAAATGCCTTCTAAATAGGGGAAAACAAGGCGTTCTACAAAAGCACTACATAGCATAGCTCAGTTTTAGAACAACAGTTATCGTTCTGTCTATGGAAACAACCCTCCCAGCTGCGCTTCAAGGTGAAAAACAGCAGTTATCGTTCTGTCTATGGAAACAACCCTCCCCGCTGTCCATGGAAACAACCCTCCCCTCCATGCCATCAAGTATCTCCCGCTAAAACTCAAGGGATCAGCTCGACACTGGTTGAATAGTCTGCCTGATAACTCTATTGGCAGTTGGGAGAACCTGGAAGACGCATTCTTTGACAACTTCCAAGGCACTTATGTCCGACCTCCGGATGCCGATGATTTGATTCATATAACTCAACAGCCCGGAGAGTCAGTCAGGAAATTCTGGACTTGGTTCTTAACTAAAAAGAACCAAATCGTCGACTGTCCGGATGCAGAGGCCCTCGCGGCCTTCAAGCATAATATACGTGACGAGTGGCTCACCCGACACCTGGGACAAGAAAAGCCGAGATCCATGGCGGCTGTCACAGAGCTTATGACCCGCTTTTGTGTGGGCGAGGATAGCTTACTAGCTCGCAGCAACAGCACCTCCAGCAAACCTGGAACTTCTAAATCCAGAGATAACAACGGCAAGCCCCGACGCATCAAACACAAGCGTCGAAACAATGGCGATAGTGCCGAAGACACGCCGTAAACGCCGGATTCAGTGGCTCTAAGACCGGACAACGAAAAAAACCATTTAAAAGAAACGATCCGGGCACATCCAGTTTGGACCGCATACTCGATCGTCCATGTCAAATTCATGGCACCCCAGGTACACCAGCTAATCATACCAACAGAGAATGCTGGGTCAAACAGGCCAGCAAATCAAAAGCCGGAAGCAAAGAGAAGGGGTAGCAAAGCGATGACGACAAGGAGGAGCCCCGGCCACCAAAGATAGGGGGGCAAAAGATGTTTCCCCCACAAATCAAGACGGTGAATATGATATACGCCACCCATATTCCCAAGCGGGAGCGGGGGCGCGCACTTAGGGACGTCTACGCGATGGTGCCAAACATATCTAAAGCATACAGTAAGAGCAAGTTGCATATATGAAGTAGAGCCTAACATATCTAGGACTAACACTAGAACAAGGAACTCTGGTAGGACCTCTAACGGGAAAAACAAGAACACGTACGTGACAGCAGCAGGAGCAGAAGCACTGGACTTGGTGTCGACATCCTCGCCAGCCATGTCGTGGAAGAGGTTGCCGATGTCGGGGAAGAAGTCGTCGTTGGGGAAGTGGTCGTCGATGTCCATGATGAACCAGTAAATAGTCGCGCAAAGCGCTCCCCAAAAACCTTATCACTCTTCTCCCGTACAGGACTCAAAGAGGTGCGGTTTCGGAGGCCTACTGTCCCGAGTTGCAGTGCATGCCGCAAGCCAGGATGGGGAAGATCGTAGCAGCAGCGCAATGCTCAGGAACTTTATGGCGAGAGGAAGAAGATCTTCTGGGTCGTCTGTCTGACTTCAGCCAAAGAGAAGAGCCGTTCGGATTGAGTGTCCGCTCATTCACGCAACCCGTGCCGTGCCGCGCCGGGCGGCGGAGGAGGAGCGCGCGTGGATGTCCCTATTGTTCTCATGCTCATACAAAGTGGGGAAAAACCCTCCCTTATAAGGAGGTCCAACTCCCACTCAACTAGCAATGTGGGACTAAACTATAGTAGTATCCCTTGCCTTGCACGAATGGGCTAAGTGGACCTCTAAGATTTATTAGAAATTTCTGAAATAGTTATTGGGCTGTCCCAAAATAGAATAAATTCCAGCATAATGAATTTCTAGACAAGGGCTGGGATTACAGCGGTAGGAAAGCATGCATGCATGCACCATCAATCCAAGAGACACATGCATTAAGTATAGCATAGAAAAAAAGAAGAGTCGGGGTGTGCACGATCAAAGAAAACGCAAACAACCATACTCCTCCATTTCAATTTGCAAGTCCTGCGCATATACCAATGTTCAATTTGCCAGTCCTGCATGTATATCAATATTTCCAATTTTATCACCATAATATAAAATATATAACACAAAAATTATACCGTTTGAAAATAAAACATCTGAAGTTTATAATGGTATGTTTTTTGTAATATATGATTTCTATAAGGTTGGTCAAATTGACGACTTAAGAGTACGCGCACTTCTTATAAACTGAGAGAGGGGGAGTGCGAAAAGGGAGAGCCTGAGTATGCTTGCATGCACGATCAAAGCAAATGCAAACGACAAGGGAAGCGTTGGCTGGTGGCTGCATATGAGCCGATGGCAGAAGAGAGAACTGATCAATATGTCGCTAACTAATTAAATGTGAGAGGAACGCAATGCAAATGCTTCATGATGCCATTTCATATGTGATGCTACAATTAACCTCGGTAGGCTAATTAAACACGATACTGGACATCTATCTATCTATACCTATACTAATTAGGCACTCCCAACAAATTTCCATGTTAATTAGAATTTACAAGACGTTAATCTGGTGCGACCGAATTATTACGATGTGGATAGACTCATAGAAAAAAACACTCACATATACCGTTATAATGGTTCAGATTGAAAAATACCGTCACGACCTACCCTATGTACGTACTATTAGGAGACTCCTTTTAAATAGAAGATAGCCCTGGCAGCAAATACTCAGGCCACATCTTAATCGCACGCCGCCGGCCATTCTCACTGCTTATTCCGTTCCTCCCCCACGCAATACTCAGGTCACATTTCAATCACACGAGGCCGGCCACCCTCGCTACTTATTACCACTTAGTTTTCTCGTTTTCTGTCAGACGCACAAGTAGATGTGATCAACACTTCATTGATCTTCCAGTCAGATGCGCAAGTGCAGAAGCGGGCTTCACTAATCTTCTTCGGCTGCAGCAACACAAAGCTGACTTCATGTATCTTCCTCGACTGCAGGATCACGTCCGTGAAACCGCAGTCACATGGGAAACAATGCCCCCCGATCTAGATGTTATGACTAGCCACCACTAAGATTGAAAGAGGAAGATCAATACACGTGTTGTACTATCTATAATGGAGTCAGTCAGTGCCGAAGGCCGTCTTGCTGTTGTACACGGAGTCAAATGTCAGGTTCAAAGTAAACAAGCAAGAAGGTAAATGGTGTTGCCATGAGCTTCAGTGAAATTTATGCCTGGCTTTGCAGGAGGTAATTCTCAAATTTCTCCTCTTTAACAACCATATATCTTGATATGGTTTCTTTTATTTTGCTGTTTTAACTTATGAAGGGGGCATGCAGATCCATTACTAGATCATCTACCGAATTAGTTTTAGGTAACAGTTCTGATATTTGTATTCCAATTTCTCAAAAAAATATTCAAAATCGAAAGGAGAGAGTAGAGGCGCAATGACAGCCGGTCTGCGCAGAGGAATAGGGTGTGCTCCTGTCTTGCATCAGGTCAAGCAACTTCCCACATATCCGTCTAGGTGAAGATATGGCTCATCTCTTTTATATAGCTAGCAATCTTTCAGTGGAAGACTCTGGCTCGGTTGCAGTCGGAACGGTCAGATTATTGTCATGCAATCTGCATGTACATATGGTACATAATTTTCTCTTTAATTTGCTATATTTTGCATCATGCTTCGTGAGTTGTTGAATGGGTTCTTCTGATTCTTGCAAGTTTGGAATATATTGCTGATAAATATTTTTAGGAGATTGTTGATACCTACATGCATATTAAACTGTATGCACGTCCAGAGAGTTTCTATTCTAGCTTTAGATGCAAATTAAGCTATTTGAGCGCAAGAGAGAAATAGTAATAGTTAGTATGCCTTTTCTACTGCCATTTTACCGTTGATCTTTCAGAAGGTGATTAGACACAAGATTCCTGAAATTTCTCGTACTCATATCTAATGTGTTTGTTTCAGGTGATTACATATCTTCTGAGGCTTCTCAGCGAGAGAAGGCGCTCGATTGATTCCTTACCAGATTCGATTTGATTTGATGCATGCCATAAACACATTTAGTTGCCAAGTGTAAGTTGCAGACCATGGGATTTGATTGCCAGCTTTCACATGCCAATTGTGTTCTCAAGAAGCCCACCTTCTATTTTTTTAATATGCTTTGGTTTTAGTAGCTTCTTATTATCATCTTGGGTATGTTTTACATGAGCATAATACTAAAAAGTAGAGTGTAAGTTGTTTAAATTTCAGAACATAAAAAATTAACTGAACATTTGCTGCTTTGGATGCCTAATAATGTATACTATTAGCAAACAAAAGTTCACTATTTACCCATGGAATTGTTTCCAATATGGCATGCCTAACTATAGCGGGATCACTTTTGTGGGTGACGCTCGGCCTAACTATAGATACTTGACGACATAAGCAACGCAATACCTCCGGAAGAATTAAAAGAGTTGAATGAAACGAACGGAGAAGAAAATGACATCTTGTGCCACAAATGAAATAGAAAGCAACCTTAGAAAAAAAGATTGAAAGGAGTTGTTGAGAAAATTCAACAACGAAAAGAATAAATTTGTCGTGGACTTATGGATAACATCTCAGAAATTATGAGGTGATAACCAGCCGCAAACAAAAATGATTGGATAACTTAGAAGAACGAAGAAATGCAAAACTCTACTTCAAAAGAATACGGAGAATTAATTGCACTTCGAGACGCGAGAAGAAAAGATACTTGAACTCCGCCAACAAGAATCTTGATGAACTCTTGAAAGAATGAATTAATTCATAAAGAACCACCATGAAGAACTCTGGTAACAAAAGGATGATGAGATAGAATGAAGGATGAACGAATAAGATGAGCCTTGCGATGATTTAGATGGAGGTTCCGACGAAATGGCCGAGGAAATTTGAACTCCGAAAAAGAAAAGACGAAAAGACTTGAAACTAGAATTTATTCCTGACGAACAAACTCCGAAGGAAAGGATTACTTACTTGGATGGAATAAGAATAAGATTTATTGTATGATTATCCTTCATCAAATTAAATTGATGACAAGATGGATTTCGCATATTACTTATTCTTCTTGAAAAGGATTGAGAAGAGATATAGCGCAAACTTGAGAAAGTCTTCATGAACCACCGATAGGATTGAAAAGAAAGAATGAATTAAAATGATAATCAAAGAAAAAAGAATCTTGAACGAACCATCGTAAGAATTCGAAAATGACTGGCGAAAGAGACTGAATCACCAGGAAGAATTAGCAGAACAAATATGCTAGAGGGGATTTAGATGCAAAAGAACAAAGATATCATGAGCTGATTAAAGAACACTTGAACGAAGCACCGGGATAATTAGAGAACGATAGCTGGAATGATGGCCTCCGGTAAAAAAATGGAAAAACAACTTCTGACATACTCTGGATGGGTAAGAAAAGGAATATCTGACAAATAGAATAATTCGATAGGATAACAAGAAGCTAGAACCGCGAATCTTCAAAAGAATGGACAAGATTTAGAGGAAAACTCTTCTTCGGTCTTCAAATGACGATGAGAAACACCACCAAAATTTACTGAGGTACTCCGGGAGAATGACAAGCGAAGAGGTTGAGCCAACAATGAAAAGAATTTGAACGAGATCTTGGAGAAGGCATGTGACTGATCGAATCCATTCTTACGTCACACTTGAAAATAATTGAGAATAACTCCATGGGAATTAGAAGAGTCAGGTAAGATCCTGCAAAAAGACCTGTGGGTTAGGGCCCACTGAAGAGATAACACTGTTGAAAAGGATTGTTGAACAGATTGATGAAGCACCTGAACAATTGAAATATTTGAATGAGGTGACAACCTCGAATTAATTCGAACACAGACGAATCTCCTGGGATGTCTTGAGCACTCCGGAAGGATAAACTGGCGAGAGGCAAACGAGCAGGGAAAACACTTGAGCCGAGGAAAAGAATACGATCGACAGCGAAAAACTTGAATTTGGATCCACCGGAGAAGAAAAAGAGATGAAGAATGACGAACTAGGCGAGAATTCACCGGTTGAAACAATTGACGAAATACTAACGAGGCTCGTACGAATGAAATTGATGGTCGAGAGAGAGTCAGACTCCGGGAAGAAAAAGGGTGGGAGGGCGGGAAAACAAAAGCAACTTGGAAGGGGAAACGACGAATATCTTGAAGAGGAAAACACCGGTTGAAATCATTGAGGAGAGAAAGCAAAGACTTCGCACGAGTAGGAAGGATACTCGATTACGGACTCCGGCTCGGAGATGAAAAAGGGAGGGCGGGTGGGAAAAGAAAACAACTGATGATTGAACTTGGCAAAGATGAAGAGGCTCGAGTCAACTTGACGAGAAATGCACCGGATCAAAAGAGCTGAGAACCAACGATCGGAAAACCAACTACGTGAACCTAAAGAAAAATTTGAAGGGGAAGAGGAGTGATTCAAAACACTTACGTCAAGATTTCTCACCACAGCGACGAAGGGGCTGAGGAGCAAAAAGAATTCCTACTCTCCGATATAACTAGACACCGAAAACAATTTTTTTTTCTAGACTCAACAACGCCCAAGCTACACGATCAATCAAGGGGGCTCCTAAGGTCGGTCGAGGCTCTGATACCAACTTGTCACATCCAATATGCGACCCTATTCAAAAAGAACTCGAAGGTCCCACCAAGGATAGACCCGCATATTGAAACGCTTTTGCTAGGTGGATATCATTACATCAACATTACATAATAGATGGGGATACATACATAGGGCATACAATGCCACACGAATACAACATCACAATACATAAGAGCATCATCCGACTACGGATGAAACATAAACAGAAACTCAAACGACATCCACCTTGCTATCTCAGGCTGCCGACCTGGAACCTATCCCCTGATCGAAGAAGAAGCAGAAGAAGAACTCCAAGACAAGCAAACGTCGCTCTCGCGTCATGATCATCGCATAACCTGTACCTGCAACTGTTGCTGTAGTAATCTGTGAGCCACGAGGACTCAGCAATCCCATTACCATGGGTATCAAGACTAGCAAAGCTTAAAGGGAAAGGAAGGGGTAAAGTGGTGAGGTTGCAGCAGCGACTAAGCATATATGGTGGCTAACATACGCAAATAAGAGCGAGAAGAGAGCAAGCGGAACAGTCGTGAAGCTAGCAATGATCAAGAAGTGATCCAGAACTCCTACTTACGTCAAACATAACCCAGAAACCGTGTTCACTTCCCGGACTCCGCCGAGAAGAGACCATCACGGCTACACACGCGGTTGATGCGTTTTAATTCGGATCTGGTGTCAAGTTATCTACAACCGGACATTAACAAATTCCCATCTTCCTATAACCGCAGGCACAACTTTCGAAAGATTATACCCTGCAGGGGTGTCCCAACTTAGCCCATGATAAGCTCTCGTGATCAACGAAGGATATACCTTCTCCCAGGAAGACCCGATCAGACTCGGAATCCCGGTTTACAAGAAATTTCGACAATGGTAAAACAATACCAGCAAAGCCTCCCGCTGTGCCGACAAATCCCGATAGGAGCTGCACATATCTCGTTCTTAGGGCACACCAGATGCTTGATAAACATGTTTTGTTTTCGACAGATTGTTCCTATAACTTGTATAGTGAGTGTTGCACCGTTGCTCCGTTTTGAGTGTGCTCTATATGAAACTTGTTTAGAATTGCATGTAGCTTCATATTATCATGTTGCATCCATATTTTGAGGTGTTTGCTTGATGTTTGTATGCATTTTGCATCAATGCCATGGTTAACTTGTTTTGCTCATATCTTCTAGGCCGTAGCTCCGAACTAAATGAACTTTATATGTAACTTGATTAGAATCTCGTGTAAATCATCTGGTGCATCTTAACTCACTGGGCATATTGCAAGCATCAAAACAATATGCTACAGGACCTCAACAACAAAACAAAAGGCATGAACATGATGTACAGGTAAAGCATAACAAAACATGAACACTGAGCTATCTCCAGAAATCACTAGAACATGCTCAAACACACATGGCAAGATTGCAAATAATATTAGTTTCAGACTTTGCAGAAAATAACATCAGTTTGCAATGTTTAGAGCTATCAAACAACATGTTACAGGAACTTATCATGGCAAACAAAGGCATGTCATGAATCTACTAATTGCATAGAACAAGAGTCCCTTACTGACCACAAGCCAAAAAGGAACAGAAAATATGATGGCACCCATGTAAACATAGCAAGTTATATTACAGATTCAAACATGGCAGAAACAGAATTATGAAGGCATGTTGGTGAGCTTGAACCACTCACCACAGAGCAATAGAATGGCATGGCAAGGCAACCAACAGTAAGAAGACATATTTATGAAGCTAAGCATGGGAAGAGCAAGTTCATAGGATACATGGAACACTAACAAAACACATGCAACAACTGAACTTAATGTTAACAGGCTGACAACAACATTATTTAGCAAATTTAGAGCAAGATTAAAACAAGTTACAGCAAGCTATAAATGCAACCAGGGGCATGGATGGATAGATCATAACATGTAGAACAAAACATATTTAGTGAACATCTCCAAATTATGCATAGAATGACTAGTAGCAGCAGGTTTACATCGCATCATGAAATAACAGATTCAGCATTGCAAAACAGCAACAGCAAGTACCCTATTTAACAAGCTTGATTCACTCACAAGTCATTGCATGACAAGATAAGCATAGCATTAGCAAGAAGACATGTTTATGAAACAAACCAAGGCAAGAACAAGTTCATAGCATGCAAGGATCAACTACAACAACCTTGGCAAAATTGAATAACATATAAACAATCTGCCAGGAAACATTTTGAAGAAAAAATAGAGCACGGAAATGACATGCTAGACTACTCAATAATTGCAAACAGAGGCATGAATGGATAGACAATAACCATATGTTCAAAACATCCTTACTGAAGTATCTCAAAATAAGCAACATGTTAACATGGCATCAAAATAACAACAGAACAGGGACTAAAATCAGCAACATTACGAAGCCTAGTTTGCATGCTTGTGCTAGTCACCACATTGATCACAAAAATACATGGCATACACCCCTATAAAGATGGCATGGCATAGATCAAAACAAATATAGACATCAACCTCATAGGATGCACACATCAATCATGGCAAAAATGACAAAAGAGCATGTTCTGTTAACAGACAGCAGACAACATCATGAAGCACTCTTGCAACGATGATTCAGACATCAAGATGACCTCAAATGAACATGATGCAATGTAATGAAATAAAGTACTCGTTGAGACGAACATTTTGACATATTACATGCACAAAACGGAGCTACGGATGCAGAGATATGATGCGTTGAATATGGCATGATAATACTGCAGGGAACCGGGACTTAGTGAAAATAGCACCTCGGGGAAAACGGGATGGAGGAGACCCGGGACGGAGAGATCCAGGGACGGGGCTGGCGTTTGGATCGAGGGCTTGGTGGATCTGGTCCAGGCGGGATGGATCTGGCCGGAGTGAACTCCGGCGAGCGACGGGACGGCTCCGGCGAGCTCCGGGCGGCGCGGATCCGAAGTCCGGCGACGCGGGCGCGATGGAGCCGGCGAGGAGGAGCTCGGCCGCGGCAGGGGAGGTCGGGGCGAGGCCCGGTGGAGGCGGAGAGGCGACGAGAGGCGGCGCTCCGGCGACACGGACGGGCTCCGCAGCGGAGGGAGCCAGCGGCGGAGGGAATCGGCCGGGTGGCGCGGGGGCGAGC
>NC_041386.1:709398964-709469796 GCF_002162155.2 Triticum dicoccoides | reverse complement strand
CGGCGGGGAGCAGCGGGCGCGACGGCAGCGCGGGCCAGCGGCGCGGACGGTGGCGGGAGGCCACGTGGCAACGCGCGATTGGCCGGGGCGGAGAAGCGGACATGTCCGGTGGGGGAGCAGACTTGTCCGGCGGCGCGAAGGGAGCGGGGCTAGGGTTTGGACAGGGATTGATCCGCGAATTTCGGGGGAGGGGTGTTTATATAGGTAGGGGGAGCTAGGAGAGTCCAAATGAGGAGCGGTTTTCGCCCACACAATCGTGATCGAACGACCGAGAGCATGGAGGGGAGTTAGATGGGTTGTGGGTTAGTTTGGAAGGGTGTTGGGCTGCAAAGAGAAAGGGGGGTTTCGGGCTACGCGGTTAACCGTTGGAGTATCAAACGACCTCCAAATGGCACGGAACTTGACAGGCGGTCTACCAGTGCTATACCAAGGCCACTTGGCAAGACTCCGTCCATTCCGACAACGTTTAACACCCGCTCACAACGAGAGATGAAAGGGAACGCCGGGGGACATAGGAGTGCCGGATTGCAAAACGGACAACGGGGAAAATGCTCGGATGCATGAGACGAACACGTATGCAAAATGAGATGCACATGATGACATGACAAAACGCAACACGCAAGCAAATGACATGGCAACAACGGTGAATAACTGGCAGACACCTGCCGCATCGGATCCGGGGCGTTACAAAGGAAGAGGGGGAGGAGGCAACCTGGACAGCGCCTACAAGAAGGGTACGACGCCCTCGGGCGTTGCCGCCGTCGTGGACAGCACTACTGGCCTTGGATTTCTCCGGAGCCACTTCCCACCTCCAGCCGCCAAACAGGTACAACTCCGGTGACAAAGGCCGCCCAAAGCAGGACCATCGGAAACTGCCCTGGTTGAAATAGACGGAGGCCTTCAGATCTGGATCGGGCGCCGCCGAGACGCCCGCACCACAGCCGCCCCGGACCAAGGCCGCCGCCCGCAGCCGACGCAGCCAGAACCATGGTGACGGAGATCCAGGAGGCAGGAGGGGGACCGCTACCCCGCCCAAACTCGTCGGGCAGAAACCACCAGGCCACAGCCCCGGGGCCTGCCGACGACGCTCCCGCGGCCGCCACCCGCCGGAGGCGCAACCTCAGATCCATCACACGCCACCTGCACTGCGCCACATGGAACCGAGCCTCCCCCACCGCGATTCCCGGCCCAGCGTCCGATCTACGCCACCGAAAACCGAACGCGCCTGCGCGGCGCCTTTCGCGCCCTCGCCACGCCGTCCCGAAGACGGCCACCCTCGCTGGTGCGCGCACCCGCGTGAGCGCCACGTCGAGTCCCCGCCCGAACGAACGGCCCGCGCCGCCCCTGCTCGAGCTGGAGGAGGGAAGGGCCCCGCCGCCGCTGAGCCGCACGGGCTTCGCCCGGCGACGTCCGCCGGCGGCGGCGAGGGGAGGAGGGGCCGGAGGGGCCTGCACTGGCAGCGACTAGGGTTCGCTCCCGGGCCGCCCGTGGGAGCGACCTCTAAAAAATTGATAGCCTGATCCGTCCAATTTTCCCTCGTGCCGCTATTTATGTTTGTCAGACAACTATCTACCTGGCAGGTGAATGTGTCTCCAAGCGCAGGAAAGGGGGGGCTTCTTCAACCCACAGACTGTACGCTGCTCATGGCGCTGTGCCATGCATCTTGCCTCTCACCTTCTCTCCTCTCTTAACTTCTTTACACTGTTGTCACATGTACTAGTGCCTAGACCCTAGAGAGCAACGTGCGTGCAGTAAATGGCCGCGGAAGACTCGGCCGGCAACTCGCCCCGCTGCTGCAGTGCACCGTAGTCTTCAGAACGTGGTGCATGCAGTACTGTGCGTTCACATCGATCGCAGCGTGTCCATACGACGACGTAAGTAAATTGGGACCCGCGATGTCACACTTTCCATAATAAAATGTCGTTTAGGTTTGGGTTTGTTATCTAGGGTTATGCTTTGACGTTTAGGTTTGTGCTCTGTCGTTCAGGGTTTGAGTTTTTGTTTATGGATTGTAGAGGCCAAGAGGTTGTTGTTTAGGGTTTGATTTGAGTTTGAGTTTGTCGTTTAGGTTTACAAGTAATATGCTAAAGAAACGGCACTCAAACGGCACTCAAGTAGATGATTGCAGTGATAAGTGCCGTTTTTTTTGTCATAATAAAAAAATAGATCACTTGTTCATCTGGTGCTCTCCAGCAAGACATGCCTGGGGAGTAGCCAAGTGTGTTCTTGGGAACAAAATGAAGCCTTAGTTATGTACATGAATTGTGTGCTTGGATAGTGAATCTGACATGTTGAGAGGGATTCTAGTTGTAGGGGTTACTGCAATCATCTCAACCATTTGGGAATTTAGTAATAATGCACCTGGAAGATTTATCCTTATGATCTGAGTCGTGTGATAACTCAAGCGGCTCACTGGCTCGTGTTTTGATCTTGTTTACAGAGACGAGGACTTTGCGCGCTACATGTCAAAGGACCAAAGTTGTTGTGACAGGTTGCAGCTGAGCTTTCGAGTAGGAGGAGTGGTTGGCGACCCTAGTGCTGAGGATGGCTTGTTGAGCCCTCGGGCATGCTGTGGGTGTGGCGTCTTTGTTGATTAGCTGTTTTGGAACATTTTGTAGATGATGATGTAAAAGGTTTGTATGGTCTAAAAGCATGTTGTTAGGAGTTTGGTGCTGAGAGCCTGGTGCTTCATGTTTTGCTTTCCTTTGTTTCATTGTTATATGTTGAACTTGATCAGACCTTTGGGATGATTCCCCCTCCAGATGTGTTATCAGTTTCATGAGGAATGAAATTGAGAGATGTGCACCTCAATTAGAAAAAATAAATATATATATTATTTGAATTCTACCCAATGAGATTTGTGATAGACCTTGGATCGGAGTAGGCTAGTAGATCCGGTAAACCTACCTTCGCCTGGTGCGGACGAGCTCGAGCCGGAGCCAGCCATGGTGAAGATGGCGATGGTGGCGACGGCAGAGAGATGGCGGCGGTGGTGTGCTTCCCGTGAGCACCGCGCTTACCCTAGATCGGTAGGGAGTGTTTGGTGGGGTTTGTTGCAGCGATCAACCTTCTGAGTCATGCCCCGGCCCCCACCTCTGTTATATAGCACGGGTCACAGGGACCCACCAACCATGGTTCGGTTGGGCGACCCTGATCAGGGCGCGAGTCAGGGGCCCATTCGACCCGTTGGGTTCGAACGGGATAGAGATCAATCTAACATTCTCCCCCTTGATCTCAACTTTACTTTTAACCTTATACTTGCTAGTTTATTTGTTTCATCACATATTGTTACATAGAGCATGTTTCATCGTCACAACTTAATTGCCGACAGAATCATACAACTACAACATACGTTATGTTCAGAAACAAATTTTGTTCCTTTTGGCACTATCCAGGAATCATAAGGCTTTCCCTTAAACTCATGCCGGCTAAGTGTTCCTTGAACACATTTGGTGGTAAGCCTTTCGTTAGCGGATCCGCAAGCATATCTTTTGTCATTATATGTTCGAGACTTATAGTTTTATCCTGGATTTTATCTTTCACAACATAATACCTTATCTCTATTATTTTGGTAGCATTACTCGACTTGTTGTTGTGAGCGTAAAATACTGCGGGCTGGTTGTCGCGGTACATCTTTAGTGGTTTGTGAATACAATCTACCACTTTCAAGTCGGGTATAAATTTCTTTAGCCATATCGCCTGCCCCGTGGCGTCGAAGCATGCTATGAATTCTGCATACATCGTGGATGATGCAACTATCGACTGTTTGGAGCTTTTCCACGAAATAGCTCCCCCAGCGAGGGTGAATAAGTATCCTGGCGTGGATTTTCTATCATCTTTGTCCCCCGCAAAATCTGCGTCTGAATACCCTTTTATCTCTAGGGAATCAAATCTTCTATATATTAGCATGTAGTCCTTTGTGCCTTGCGCATAACACAATGCTTTCTTTACCATCTTCCAGTGCTCTATGCCTGGATTCTCTTGATATCTACCGAGTACCTTGGTGATAAAGGCTAAGTGAGGGCGAGGGCACACTTGTGCATACTGTAAGCTGCCAACTGCCGAAGCATATGGCACTCCTTTCAATTGATCGATCTCGTACTGGTTCTTGGGACATTGGAATTTCCCAAAACTATCTTCCTTAACTATAGGAGCAGGTGTGGCTTTACTCGCATGCATATTCTACTTTTTAAGAACCTTTTCTAAATATGCTTTCTGCGATAGTCCTAATGCTCCATTGTTTCTATCTCAGTGAATTTGTATGCCCAAAACATATGATGCTTCACCAAGATCTGTTATGTCAAAATTCGAGGATAAGAACTTCTTTGTTTCTTATAGTAGACTAACATCACTGCTAGCAAGCAGAATATCATCCACATACAAGATTAGGAAAATATATTTCCCATTTTTAAACTTCGCATAAATGCAGTTATCCTCAATATTTTCTTTAAATCCAAAACTTTTAATCGTTTGATTAAACTTTAGATACCACTGTCTAGAGGCTTGCTTTAATCCATAAATGGCTTTCTTGAGGCGGCATCCCATATTTTCCTTGCCTTCCATGATAAAACCCTTGGGTTGTTTCATGTAGACATTTTCCTTTAAATCTCCGTTGAGAAATGTCGTCTTTACATCCATTTGATGTAACTCTAAATCAATATGAGCAACTAATGCGATAATGATTTTGAAGGAATCCTTACATGAGACTGGAGAAAATGTCTCATTGTAATCTATCCCTTCTCTTCGTGTAAATCCTTTTGCCACGATCCGAGCTTTATACTTTTCTACATTCCCTTTAGAGTCATACTTAATTTTGTAGACCCATTTACAGCCTACTGTTTTGGCTCCTTTAGAAATTTTCTCTAAGTCCCAAACATCTTTGGAACTCATCGATTTCATCTCGTCTTTCATTGCCTTCATCCACATCGATGAATGATGGCTTCTCATGGCTTCTTCATATGAGGTGGGATCTTTTTCCATATGAACCATTTCTGTGTTATAAACTTTAAAGTCAGTAGAAATAGCTGACTTTCATGGTCTTTTAGACCTTCTAAGGGCCTCAGTTTCTGGCACATTCTGTGCCTCAACTTCTGGCACTTTTTCTAAAATTTTCTGCTGCACCTCCCTTTCATGCTCAACAACTAGTTCACTCGGCTCCTGGCGGACAGGTTCCGGGTCTACCCCCATAGTTGTCATGGGTGGAGTTGCAACTGGTAGTGAGAAAAATGGCTCCTGAATCATCGGATTAGGTGCATGCACCCTCTTCTCCTCAAGATCAATTTTCCGAGCTACCAAGCTCCCCTTCATCATTTCGTCCTCTAAGAACACTGCATGTTTCGTTTCTACAAACTTTGTATATCTGTCTAGGCAGTAGAAACGAAAATCCTTTGATCTGTCTGGATAGCCAATAAAGTGGCAAATCACTGTTTTGGGATCTAACTTTGCAATGTTTGGATTAAACATTTTGGCCTCAGCAGGGCACCCCCACACCCTGAAGTGTTGTAGGGAGGGCATCTTTCCTGTCCATAGCTCGTAAGGTGTTTTGGGCACCGACTTGCTTGGAACTCTATTGAGAATGTGAATGGCGGTTTTAAGCGCCTCCATCCATAATCCCAATGGCAAGTTGGAATAACTCATCATGTTGCGCACCATATTCATAAGTATACGGTTGCGCCTTTCAGCTACTCCATTTTGCTGAGGCTCGCCCGACATTGAATACTGGGCTACTATGCGAGTCTCCTGCAAGAACTTTGCAAAAGGTCTAGGGACATGGCCATATGGAGTGTGCCGACCGTATTACTCTCCCCCACGGTCGGACCTGACTATCTTTATTCTTTTATCATGTTGATTTTCAACTTTAGCTTTGAATATTTTAAATTTTTCCAACACTTCAGATCTTTCTTTGATAGGATAAATATATCCATAGCGAGAGTATGCTTGTCGCATGTTAAGAAAATGTGTGTTAAGAAAATGCTTGTCGCATGTTAAAACAAATCTTCAGGGTGCATTAAAAAGCTGATCATCGTGTTCTTATAAAGAATATTCATGTGTGAAAACAATGTTCATCACATAGAATAAAATGATTGTCGTGCGATAAGATTTTTTTTCATCTTTTCCAAATATGTTCATATTTTATAAAGAATATAATTTAATAATTTATTTTCATCAAGTTCTTAGAAATGTTCCTCATGCATTATACAATTTTTTAAATGGCACAAAAATCTTATGGAAATTTCATGAACTAATTTTTAAAATATCATGAACATTCTACAAAATGCTGGGAACATATTTTTCTTGGTGGAACATTGTGTAGTAGACAAGAAATTTAGTTTAAGTACATTATTCAATTTTTTTTATAAATACATGATAAAAATATCTAATAACATAATGAAACATTTTTATACATATGATGAATAATTTAAAATTAATTTTTATATAATATATAATAACTCTTCTAGGAAGTTCCCTATATTTGTTTATTACATTGAAAATGGAAATATAAAGAAGAAGAAGTGAGAAGCTGGTAGGAAATAAAAATAAATAGCCTATAACCTTACGATTTTGGAGAAGATAGGTGGAAGTTGTAAGTCGTATTGTAATAATACTCCAGTTTTCCTTCTATTTTTCAAGATAATTCAGATTTGCTCATTTCGCGAGTTATGAAAATGCAAGAAAGATACTAAATCTCGTCGTTAACTGAATTTTGAATAGAAAGATTAACAAGAAAAAAAGATTGAAAACGATTTTCCCGATCTAAATCGAGCAGGTTTCTAAATAAGATGAGGTTCGACATCCCCCTACATATTTAATTTATTCTCCTATACAAAAACTAGCAAGACCCACTCCATTGGTAATTCTTGGCGGATGAATTAGTCATTGTTGTTCTTGTTTCTTTAGTACCCTTAGTAATCCCTATACCGGTCATGTTTCTTGGAAAATTGAAGTAAAAATTGAAGTAAAAATTGCAACTTCTTTTCTTATGGAACATACATATCAATATGCATGGGTAATCCCTCTTCTCCCACTTCCCACTTCCCGTTCGACTTGCATGTGTTAAGCATGCCACCAGCGTTCATCCTGAGCCAGGATCGAACTCTCTTATAGGCCTGGACCATTTAGTGGCGTTCGAGGCAACACAACATTCATTCTCGCAGTTGGCGAGATATAGAAGCTCCCATCATCCAAGCATAGACTAGACTTATTCATGCTGCTGCGTGCTATGTATTGCATGTTGCAATCAATAGTCTGTCGTGGAGAATAGCTGGCTTCATGAATTCCAATGTCTTGAGACCCATTAACGTATGTATTTTTTATTTTAAGTTGGTCTTCCATTTTTTCCTTCTTATAAGGGAAAGGTAAATATTTTTGACAACACTATCATGCGATTAAACAATTATTAATACTAAAAATGTTTGGTTCTATAAAATAATGTTAAGAATTATTTTAACAATTTTGATTGTCTATGTTTAAAAATGTTCGCCATGTATTCAAATAATGTTCAGCTTTTATTGAAAACCACTTGTCTATTATTTAACCATTGTTCAAAAATTATTTAGAAAATCTTAATTGTTTATTTTGACAAATTTTAACTTGTATTTAATTTTCTTATTTGGGTGATTAATTTTTTAAAAGAAGTACATGGAAAATGTTCAATAAAATTGAACTGCAATTTAAAAATGGTCATGGCATTTTTTTGAATATTCATCTTGTTGTAAAATATAGTTCAACCTGTATTAAAAAGTCTTCATCTTGTATGTAAAAAATATTTAACATGTATTTTGAAATTTTAGTGTGTATTGAAATAATGTTTAGCTTGTATGTAAAAATATCCATCTTATATACGGGACTGGGGAGTATAAAATAACATATATTGTTTTCTAAAAAAATTGAAACATGAAGAAGTACAAGTAAAAAAATAGAAAGAAATCATAGGAAAAAAGGCAAATCCAGAAAAACACCATCCGAAGCACAGGAATGGAAACCCGACATCAGGCTAGGACGAAAAACATCGAGAACAAATAGGCTCCACCGGAAATGAAATTACCACAGAAATAACCTTCTAGCGCCGCACGCTAATGGCAATAGGCCCACACTGGAAATCATGCTGGCTGTCACTCGCTATGTATCACAGTAAGCGATAGCAATTGTGCATTCATGTTACACCCCATCCACCTTAAGCGAGGGAGTCACCAAGGGCCAACTTAAATAGGCCATCCACTTGCATGGTCCATTAACATATGTGTTTTTATATAATATATCTTATAACTTTTAAAAATAAAAGATACTTTCCAAAATCAGTTTAACAAGAGAATGCATGTAAAACCGCTTTTTTAAAGTTATGAAAATATATTAATACATTTAGTATTTTTTTCTTGTAGAGTAATTAAATGTTTATTTCACTAGCGGAAAATATACCCTAGGATCACAAAATACTTAGTGCCATACGTATGTTTCTTATTAGTATGCAAATGTGCATGTGTTTCAAAAAAGTGTTAGTGTCTATCAAGGAAACAGTTCGTATAATTCCATAGAGATGTTACTGATTTGAAATAAATGTCATGTGGCACCGAAAAATATTAATTTCACTAAAAAAATAAATAAATAATAAAAAATTAAAATATAAATAAAAGGAACAATTAACAATAAAGAAGAGTAATAAGGAGAAGAAAAGCGAAGAGGGGACAGAGGAAAATAACTATTAAAGAAACCCAAAAAAAACAAGAATAGAAGAATAATGAATAAAACAAAAATTGGATCGTGAAATAGGAAAATGCTATCCAGGTCAAGTGTTGGTCAGGTTTATAAACTCTCGGTCACGCTCTCCCGAGTTTGTTGCACTGAGGCACGCCATGCCGGGTCCTCGGTCGTAAATGACTAAGAGCATCTCCAGCCGTTGGCCCCCAGGAGGCGCTAAAAATCGCCCCCGGGGGGCGCACCGGCGCTAAACCGGGCGCTGGGCGTGATGCCCCAGTCACCGCGCCCACGGTTTTTTAAAAATTTGAATTACGGCACAAACACGGCGCAAATTCAACCAAATTTCGGCGAGTTCGTTCATATTTAAAACTATTTAAAAAAAAGAAAAAAAAACTAATAGGCTACTCCTCGCCGTCTCCCTCGCCGCTCCTCGCCGCCCGCCGCCCTTGTAGTTCTACATGTCGAGGAGGCTGTAGAACCGCGTGTAGTCGCCGCCGTCGTCATCGTCGTCGTCGTCGTCGCCGCCTCCACCGCGGCCTCCGTACCTGCTGCAACCCTCCCCCGGTGATGCTCCATCCGCCTCGGCGTCCAGGAACTCCCACGTCGGCGAGAGAAGGACCGGGGAGCGGGGTACTCGAGCCTTGGCGTGTTGCCGCCCTCGATGTACTCGAGGACGGCCTGTAGCGTGCGGCCGGGCACGCCCCACCATCGGCGCCGCCCCTCAGAGTTGAGCCTTCCGGAGGGCACGACACCGTTCGTGGACTCGAGTTGTTCGGCATGGCGGCGGCGAAAGTAAGGCTCCCAGAGCGGGATGTCGGGGACGTACTGCGGCCCTTCCCTCACTACCCGCGGCAGGGAGGCGTGGATACGCGCGATCTCCGCACGCAGCGCCGCTCCAGTGGGTGGGGGTGGTATAGGGACGCCGTCGGCGCTGATTCTCCACGCCTCGGGCCGCGCCACTCCGGTGGGTGGGGGTGGTACAGGGACACCGCCGGCGCTGATTCTCCACGCCCCGGGCACCCGCATGTTCGGTGGGGCCGGGTACTTGGCCTCGAAGAGGAGCCGAGCTTCGTCCTCGTGAAGGTGGTGGCGGCCGAAGCCGTTCGCCGTCGCGCCGTCGCCGGGGAAGCGCTCGGCCATGCTTGAACTGGGGACGGCGAGAGGAGAGGGAGAAGGGGGAGAAATAGCGCGTCGGCGGTCGAGGCGCTGTGCGTGCCTCCGGCGCGCTGGGGTCGCCTTATATAGGCGGAGGCGCCGCGTACGCGTGGCCGCCGCATGTACGCATGGCGGGCGAGAGGACGCGCGTCGCCCGGTCTTCACTGCGCCGCCCGTGAGGCATCAATGGAGGCTGACCGACGCGGCAGCGCGTGGCAGCTTTGGCATTGATTCGCCACGGGAAACGAGGCGATGAGGACGACGAAGCGGCGAGAAGAGAGGCGAGTGGCTGACGCGGCTGGCCCGCGGCTCTTTCACGCCAAAAACGATTCGCCCGGCGCCCCCGAGCGCCCCCCAGCGCGCCGGGTTCGGGTTGGGTCCGCCGGTGCCAATTTCGGTCCGAGCTGGCGAAAAATGGGCCCTTGAAAACGCGACTGGGCCGATTTTTTGGCGCCGGCGGCCGAAAATTCGCCTGATGGGCCTCTTTAGGGGCGCGGGTGGAGATGCTCTAAGACCCTCATTGCCTCTCAACAACTATTGGCCTTCGGGGATGCTGAGAGGAATGGACAGTGTAGGAAACGCTTGATGCTGCAATCTGTTGTGGTACCCTCATATGCTTTTTTTTGTGTGCAGAAAATCCGAAGACCAAAAATTAAATAAAAATAGCCTTTACAAAAACTTTCATGTAATAATAAGAAATCATCCGCATGTCCAGGAAGAAATAAATGGTGACTTTCTTCTGCATCCGGCAACGGTGCGCCGTGAGCATAGCTCGTTGCCGCCTCTGGGCCTACGTCTTACCGGAGCGATCTTGGATATCCAAGAGCTTGTAGGAGCAACATCTAGAAACTTGTGGATGTAACAGAAGAAAAACGACGACGACGGCATGTAAAGATCGTTGTTTTGGAGAAGCTATCACCCAGGAGGGCCAGACGATAATCTAAACTCTGGCAAAATGGAGGAGGGATAAAAAAAAATCCAAAGTTCCCTAAGGAGGCATATTTGGCTCAGCTTCATCGTATGAAGGCATAGTTGGGGAACAAAAACACGTCGCAGCGCCGTCCTCCCCAGGGCACCGCAGTCGTGCGCAAATGCTAATCACACTATACCTAATGCCTGGTGATTGCCATTGTCCTCTTACTCCTCGACAACCATCCATGGAAGCACATCGACATGTGGAAAGCAAAGAAAATATATTCCCAACGCCCCTGCTTGCCCCAATTTCACCAACAACGAACCGGGCACACAAATCCAGAAAAATAGATTGTGCCACGTTTAATTATAATCAGTTAGAAGAATAAAGAAGAATTACTGCATTTAATAAATGTTTTTCTCTCTTTTTGGTTCGAATCATTGCTATTTGACTCAGACATTTTCTTAAAAGGTCCTAAGGTGGCTCGAGAGCTGAAGAAGCCATCACCTCCTGGTCACCATTAGCTAGCAAAACCTAAAAACGTGAACTCTCATTTGCATGCATGGAGATCGGCCGGGCACGCAGGTTGTGGTTTATATGAACGATGTTAGGTCGTTCTAACAAATTTAAAAAAAGTCCAATGAATATTACAAGATACATCATGAAATATAATTTATATTTATTTTTCCCTAGTAATGTAGAGTTGATTTTTGTATAATCAATTTGGTCATATTTTATCAGATTTGACATGAGACAAAATATATATACACTGGTCAGTGTATTGACGCCAAATAGAAAGCATAGTATTATTGTATAGTAATGATCAGGTGCGAAAACAATAAAGGCACCAAAAACAGCATGTTCGGAAGCTACCGTCGAACAGCATAGTTAGTTGATGAGCAGAAGATGATAGGAACATTATGGTTGAAAGATCTAAGCTCTAATTTGACACGCAACTCTTCCAGCAGCCGGCGGCTCTTGTAAGCTCTAATTTGACACGTAACTCTTCCGCTAGTTACCTTGAACGTGACTGTATATGAGACGACGGCCTGGCTGCTTACCCCGCACGAGGAATGTGTTTCTCGTTCAGAATCAATTAATCATACGTGCAATGGAAACTAATTGGTAGAGTTCAGGATTAACAGGAAACTACAATGTCAACACCACTATAGAGGTCTTACTGTTGACAGATACATTGCACATACTTTTTAACGAGATTTAGTCTGTTAAGGAAAGCGTACGACCAGCTTCTTTTAGTTAGTTTGGCTAGAAGAATACCCATTCTCTCTGTTCTAAAGTAAGCAAAAAGTCTCACCTTCCACTCTTCTCATTGGGAATTGCGCACGGACACGTTGGCGTGATACCTTCTAACAGGCTTAAGATTTGTGAACGAGCCATGTAGTCTTATTATCGGACGATTGTTCTTGGAACCTTTTTTCTTATGAAACATTTACTCCTTCCGATCCAAAATAATTGACGTTCTTTTAGTACAAAATTAAAGAACGTCAATTAATTTGGATCGGAGGGAGTACAACATTTGCTACAGTATTTTCCCCCCAAAGATGGTTGTTTGCATCGACTATTGGAGATGACTGACCTCCTTTCAGAAAAAAAATGTACGTCGGCACAATATCTTTGTGTCGTGTCACATTGGATTTGTGCTTTCAACAAGAGGAGGGAAATTACGCCTTGCTTGTGAGGAACTTGTGATAAAAAGGGATATTAGGCACAAGACTCAACAACTAATCATTACAACACCGCATTAGCTCTTTGAAGTGATGTACATTATCTGATGGTTTTTAGTGTGATAATGAAAAAAAGTGGTGCCCTTCCCTAATCAACAGCAATTCCAGCACATGTATGTGTTTCATACCTGAATTGGCTCTAAACAACTTCATCCCGTCACTGAGCGTAGCTCTGAGTTATGTTTCAAGTTCTAAACTTGGCACATGTGCTTAGCTTTTTCGAATTTACTCCAGGCATTCTAGCGATGTTCATTCCATGCGAGACGACATTTCTGTCGACTACGAGGCACCTGTGATGAATTGGTCAATCTCAACATCTGCACTTAGTCTCGTGGATGTGCTCGTAGGGATATGATGTTCATTCAGGTGTTCATAGAAAGGGGTGTACGGGGTTGTTTCTGAGCGGCTGTGTTGGTACTAGAAAATTAAGGACGAGCGACGACCTCATGTCTCTAAAGCAACTTTTGGGATCGAGGGTATGTACAAATGTGCCTTTAACAAGAAGCTAACCTTGCTGACTACCTATTATAAATTACAAAAGTCTTTATCTTAGTACTAGGACAATAAAGTGTGCATGCCATTTAATTAACCAATAAGGCATGACATATTAGAACTCCTGTTGACAACACAAATCCTATATACCTAAGAGAGCGATTCCAACTAATAACTTATTTATCTCAACATGCAATCATGCCACGTCATCATACAATTATGAATGGGACAAAACAACTTCAACATGCGACCATGCATGGAAGAAGGTCCACCACCGCATGCAACCATGCATGGGAAAATATTTTTCATCCTATTATTCTACTTATATTCAATAAATATCTAGAACTACACATAATCAACTATAATAAGTCATATGTATTTTAAATATTGGTGTATGCATTATTGATCTAAATATTTATATTTCACACAATCAATCACATTGAAATATATTGCAATTGATTTCGGTAGTGACGCGCAAGGTATCATCGACTAGTATACATACAGTGGGGTCTCTTCTTGGTGGTCGACGGTCGTTGACAACACAAATCCTATAAGTAACCCCATTTAAATCCCATTTAAATGCAGATGCAAGAAATCTACATCATTAAACGCGTGCAACCAATCCACTTTTTACTTTCTACATTCCATGACATGCAACCCCTCCACATCATCAAGCCCACATGCAATCATTCCACTTCCCACTTCCAATTTTTAAAACATTCAAGATATACATATCATTAACCACATGCAATCCCTCCACATAATTGTTTTTTCAATAATACATTACTAAACTTGAATGTCACAAGAGAAATATGACATGCATCAACTGTCTATTTACTTATAGGTTTTCTACCTTCGCATGGTAACAATAATTTCATTGCTATAAATCATTGAGCGCGCATGCAATCATTTCACTTTTTATTTTCCAATTTTCACAATACATGCAAGCGATACACATCATTAAGCACATGCAAGCCCTCCACACATTTTTTTCAGCAACAAATAATTGAACTTGAATGTCACAAGGCAATATAGCATGCATGCGGCTTCCATTTACCTATAGGTTTTCCACCGTCGTATATTGTGAGAATGTGGTGCAGTAATATTATCATACATTCTAGTTTTATTTGTGATAATTTCATTGCTATATATTTCTTTAGCAATGCTCGGGTCGTTATCTAGTAGTATATAGATAGCGAGATCTCTTCTTGGTGGCCGGCGGCTACTTGTTGACAAATAGTACATACATAGTATACGGCTAGTGAAATCTCATCTTTGGGGTCAACCATGTGCAACGTCAAAGTGTCGAACTGACTAGGAAAGTCATCCAAGGCGGCAGTACACACATAGTTTTGGGATCCACCTCTCCATTATCCTCTCAACCATCCATGGCCCCAACAAAAATAAGCGGGTGTGTACTGTCAGCTCTAAGTTGCAACGATCGAAATATATGTGACATAATATGAGTAGCATGTCCATTGCCAACAAATTTTTACTCCCTGCTCTCCGCTGTGTGGAAGACTTGTTCACTAGCGTGTCGACAGACTTAGAGCTTAGCAGTGGTCAAAGAGATTAGGGATGGATGTCATACGTGGTGGAAAATAAAAAGGGCGGTGAGGAAGGGTCGATCCATAGATAGGTGGTCATCGTGGGTGAGACGGTGGTTGTGAGGCTTATTGGTTATTTAGTTTTTAAAATTTAAACAAAGTCAAATTTTGGCATGGTTTCATTATATGATCTCTAGATGATGTAGTCAAAATTTGAGAAGGTTTAGAAAAGGTTCTGGCATGCAGTACTTAGAAACCAGACCATCGTCAATGAAGAATCTTGGTTTTGAGATGGAACGAGTCAGGTTTGAAGGTGAAGCGACCGCTGCTTTCGTCGATTAACCTTAATTTTTTATGCACTTAAAATGTACCATTACATGTTCGATGTCAAAGTTTGGTATTTTGCAAAATTTAAAAACTAGTAAGATCCATGTTTGGGGTCGAGTCTCTTCACATCATGATGTTAGGAGTTGCACTTTCTGTTCTTGTATAAGGCCTGAACATAGGCTCAAGAACACATTTTAATTCTGCGAGTTAAATATAACATTTTTTAATAAAACATCCCTAGTTTCTCCCACATTGAACATGTTACATTGTGTTACTAATACCAAATTTTGGCACTTGTTTTGAACCATTTTCTCATTTTAAGTCATGAATTACATTTCTAGCTATTTACCAAATAATATCCAATTTCCAACTACATGTATACAAAAACTGAGCTGTAAATTCAAATAATATCCATATTTAGATACTTCTATCTCCCTCCAAAAAAGAACTCATAACTAAAAAGTTTTCTATTGAAAATCCAAATGATTACATGCATTTTATTTCTTTTTAATTGTTTGCCGATTATCTTATGAAAAACACTCTAGCCTACTGCCGATTGTTTTTGTTTGCCGAGTATAACACTCAACAATGCACCTGTTTGCCTAGTTTCATTTTCTACTGAGTATTTTGTCTGGGACACTCGGCAAATGCCTTGTTTGCCGAGTGTTCAATAAAATTCACTCGGCAAACGATGCGACACTTGGCAAACAAGGTTTTTCCAGTAGTGATTGGCCCCAAACCTGCTACCCTGCATGTTGTTGTTTTCACCATTGGTCTCTTTTTCCACATCGCGTGTTCCCTGATTTTGTTAAATGCTTAACATGTGTTGACTAGTATTGCTCCAATAGTCTATATAAGCGAAGTTGTGTCTTGTGGCATTGCATACTAGTTGTAGAGCAGCAAGTTGTTGATCGAAGCTCCATCTCTGGTATCTCCAATTGATTAAAGGTAACTTTGTTTCACAGTTCATCATCCATGATCTCCAATGTTTTCTGAGTTGTTCCATGCATCAGCTGTAGAAGAGAAAATCCATGAACTTGCAACCTAGTACGTGATTGTGGCGTTATTAGTTAACAAAGACATAGCTTTTTTGTTTATAGCGCAAAAGGGTTTTGCCTCATTTTATATCGGCAAAGAAGGGACCCAGGGGTATTGAGTCGTACACTTAAATTGGAACATTCCAGATTCTTCTGTTTGCTAGTGCAAGCGCTAGTATGGGAAGCACAGGGGCAGCTAGAGCGATGCCGGTGCAGGAGCTTGCTGGAGCCCTTGGCACACCCGACATGCCAGCACCATACGTCGTGCGCACGCACAAGGACCAACAGCTCGCCGCCACGGTTGTAGCGCCGGTCCCTGTCATCGACCACAGCCGCCTTCTACAGAAGGACGACAGCGCCGACGAAGCTGGGAAACTCCGGTCAGCGATCGAGTCCTGGGGCCTCTTCATGGTAAGTAATATTCCAATGAGTTGGTAGTGCACCACCATTTCGGAACAATCAAAGCATGCATGTCTATGTCGCTTCATATGTATGTTCCTGCAGGTCAGTAACCACGGCGTAGACGCCGCCGTGATAGAGAGCATGAGAGCTGCGTCGAGGGAGTTTTTCCGGCAGCCGCTCGAAGAGAAGCAAAGATACAGTAACCTGGACTGCTGTGACGAGCAGTTCCAGTCCGAGGGGTACGGGAACGACCGGGTGAGCTCGCCAGACCAGACCCGGGACTGGACCGACCGCCTCTACCTCAAGGTGGAGCCCGAGGACGAGAGGCGCATCGCCCTCTGGCCAGCGCATCCCGAAAACTTGAGGTGACCGATCTTGTAGAGTGATGTCAACTTACACGAATTCCTGTTCGAAGGAGCCTTTGTTGAAGGATCATTAAAACATGTATTGTTGTGTTTGCAGGGATGCTCTGGACGAGTTCACCAAGAAATGTGGGAAATTGAAGGACGAACTGCTCCGGGCAATGGCGAAGTTATTGGAGCTTGACGATGAGGACTACTTCCTGGACCAGCTTGGGGAGAAGGCTCTTTCTAACGTTCGATGCAGCTACTACCCAGAGTGTCCAAGGCCAGAGCTCGTGTTCGGCCTCAAGCCCCACTCCGATGGAACCGTTGTTACTGTCCTTATGGTCGACGACAGCGTCGGTGGCCTGCAAGTTCTGAAAGATGGAGTTTGGTGGGACGTACCAATCATACCTCAGACACTGCTGATCCTTATAGGAGATCAAATAGAGGTACGCTTATAGAAATACTATTTCTAGCTTGAAATAGTATATATTGTTAGTGATATTTATTTATTTGAACTTTATGGATGTAAATATTTTTCAGTATCTCATTGGTCATAATTATAAAGTCTATTCTAGTGTATCCAAAATATAACAGTCAAAAGTTACATGTCCGAGATCTGAAAATATCAAATCGTCAACATTGTGTGCTTTTGCCAGAAGATTCTAAGCTCTTGGGCTGATGTAGTTACAAATTTGTGACACAGATAATGAGCAATGGGATATTTAAGAGCCCTGTGCATAGGGTCATCACAAATGCAAAGAAAGAGAGGCTATCAGTGGCTCTAGACTACTCTGTTGATCCCGAGAGAGAAATCGAGCCATCACCTCAATTGGTCAATGAGAAGAGACCAGCGTTGTACAGAAAAGTGAGGGTCAAGGACTACATTGCCACTTATTACAATCATTTTTTTCAAGGGGAAATGGTGATTGATACGATTAAGATATAACTAAGTATGGCATGATGGGTTTCTTGAAAAAGAATGCGGCCAAGAAAAATGATGTATCATGTATCTTTGTATGTCAAGTGTGTTTACTCTCTTTGTTCAACAACACATGTTGTTTCAGGTTTTTGTATGGTCTACATGCTAATAAACTATGAATGTTGTGATATTGTTCATGGATTTATAATAAATTATTGGATGATAATTTTTTTAATACCCCAATTTCCACTTTGATTTTCATTGGTTTTATTTTTGTTGTTCTTAATTTTGGTGGTATTTTAGTTTGGATTATTTTTGGGTTCATCAAAATTTGGTAATATGCTGTTGTTCAGCAACGCACATCCCATCTCTAACCCACAGTACTAAGAAAAACCTTATACATAGAACTTTAGCAGTAGCGCGGGTTAAAAAAGGGCGGTAGTGCTAGATAGCAGTAGCGCGTGAGGGAAAAGGGCACTGCAGATAAAAATATAGCAGTAGCGCATGTAGATGCAAAAGCGCTACTACTATTCCCATTACTAATTCGATAGGCTACACATAGTAGTAGCGGGCTTGCAAAAACCGCGCTACCGCTAGGATCTACGTAGTAGTGCATTTTCTATGAAAAACGCTACAACTAATAGAAATAAAATAAAATAAAATAAAAAACAAATAGAAAAGTAAATAAAAATGAAAGAAATAGAAAAGGTGAAAGGGAAAAATAAAATGTAAAGCAAAATAAATGACAAAGCGAAAAAAAGGAGAAAGACGTAGCAGTAGTGTATGTTCATAAGAGACGATATAGCTAATATAGCAGCAGCCAATCATACCTCAGACACTGCTGATCCTTATAGGATATCAAATAGAGGTACGCTTATAGAAATACTATTTCTAGCTTGAAATAGTATATATTGTTAGTGATATTTATTTATTTGAACTTTATGGATGTAAATATTTTTCAGTATCTCATTGGTCATAATTATAATGTTCAGTACATTTAATGATGATATATATTTACGCCATGTATAAATTACATCTTAGCCTGATCGTAGCATATCAAATATTAAAGTCTATTGTAGTGTATCCAAAATATAACAGTCAAAAGTTACATGTCCGAGATCTGAAAATATCAAATCGTCAACATTGTGTGCTTTTGCCAGAAGATTCTAAGCTCTTGGGCTGATGTAATTACAAATTTGTGACACAGATAATGAGCAATGGGATATTTAAGAGCCCTGTGCATAGGGTCATCACAAATGCAAAGAAAGAGAGGCTATCAGTGGCTCTAGACTACTCTGTTGATCCCGAGAGAGAAATCGAGCCATCACCTCAATTGGTCAATGAGAAGAGACCAGCGTTGTACAGAAAAGTGAGGGTCAAGGACTACATTGCCACTTATTACAATCATTTTTTTCAAGGGGAAATGGTGATTGATACGATTAAGATATAACTAAGTATGGCATGATGGGTTTCTTGAAAAAGAATGCGGCCAAGAAAAATGATGTATCATGTATCTTTGTATGTCAAGTGTGTTTACTCTCTTTGTTCAACAACACATGTTGTTTCAGGTTTTTGTATGGTCTACATGCTAATAAACTATGAATGTTGTGATATTGTTCATGGATTTATAATAAATTATTGGATGATAATTTTTTTAATACCCCAATTTCCACTTTGTTTTTCATTGGTTTTATTTTTGTTGTTCTTAATTTTGGTGGTATTTTAGTTTGGATTATTTTTGGGTTCATCAAAATTTGGTAATATGCTGTTGTTCAGCAACGCACATCCCATCTCTAACCCACACTACTAAGAAAAACCTTATACATAGAACTTTAGCAGTAGCGCGGGTTAAAAAAGGGCGATAGTGCTAGATAGCAGTAGCGCGTGAGGGAAAAGGGCACTGCAGATAAAAATATAGCAGTAGCGCATGTAGATGCAAAAGTGCTACTACTATTCCCATTACTAAGTCGATAGGCTACACATAGTAGTAGCGGGCTTGCAAAAACCGCGCTACCGCTAGGATCTACGTAGTAGTGCATTTTCTATGAAAAACACTACTACTAATAGAAATAAAATAAATAAAATAAAAAACAAATAGAAAAGTAAATAAAAATGAAAGAAATAGAAAAGGTGAAAGGGAAAAATAAAATGTAAAGAAAAATAAATGACAAAGCGAAAAAAAGGAGAAAGACGTAGCAGTAGTGTCTGTTCATAAGAGACGATATAGCTAATATAGCAGCAGCCCGTTTCCTAGACCCCCGCTATAGAAACAGAAAAGGAAATAAGAAAATAAAAGGAAATTACGTAGCTATAGCAGTAGCGCGTTTTGTAAAAACCGCTATAGCTATGGTAGCTATAGCGCGTTTTGCAAGACGCGCTACCGCTAAGTTTGACTTAACCCAAAAACGGTTTCTCCCCGGCCACCACTTCTCCCCCAAATCCTTCATTCACTTCGCCGCCGTCTCCTGCCGACATCGACGCCCCCGGAGCCATCAGACCCGCGCAACATCGACGCCACCGGAGCCGCCCCCAACGCCACCGGAGCCGCGTGGCCTCATCAACGCAACCGGAGCCGCAGTCGACACCACCGGATCCTCCCTCGCCACAACTGCCTCCCTCGCCGTCACTGGAGATGCCGCCGTCACCGAAGCCATCCTCTGTAAGCCCCTACCCCTCCTCTCTCTCTCATGCATAGCACAAACACTGGACAGAGAACTAGCTAGCTAGGTCAACTAGTTTAATTAGGTTAATTATCTAGGTTAGTGCAAAAATTTAGTTAGGGCTTTGACAGAGAACTAGTTAGGTTAACTAGTTTAATTAGGTTAATTATCTAGGTTAGTGCAAAAGTTTAGTTAGGGCTTTGACAGAGAACTAGTTAGGTTAACTAGTTTAATTAGGTTAATTATCTAGGTTAGTGCCAAAATTTATTTAGGGCTTTGACAGCGAACTAGCTAGGTTAACTAGTTTAATTAGGTTAATTATCTAGGTAAACTAGGTTAACTAACTAGGTTAATTAGGTTCGTTAGGTTAACAAGCTAGGTTAAGTAGGTTGGCTAAGTTAGAGCAAAAATTTATTTTAGAGCATTAGGTCAGAAGGGTTAGAGAAATGGATTGCAATTTAATTGGGGTCTGTCCTAGGCAGAGAAGGGTTAGAGAAAATAATGTGTGTGTGTGAGAGAGCAGAATAGCTAGATCAACATAATTTGAGTTCTGTCCTAGGTAGAGAAGTGTTTAGTGAGGTCATTTTGCAAAGGTTTTTGATTTTTGAAAAGACCACTATTTTTCAAGGAAAAGAATTTAGACAAGTTTTTTTAAAAGATGACCCCTTCCTAGACTTCGGTAATCTCCTTATGGTATAGTAATTTGTCTTAGAATAAGAAACCTATCTCTTCCCCCTAATGGCTTTTCACTACCCCTTGCGGGAATGCGTATCGTTGGTGCATCGGACTCAAAATCCAAACTGAGAGAGTGGTTCGAATCCACCTCAGAACGAACAATGAAAAAGGCGCCGAGCGGGTGCAAGCTCGAGGAAGTCATTCGCCAGTTTGAAAAGAAGGGAATACGAGCCAACCTCTAGCTATTCGAATGAAACCGCTTCAGATTTCTTTAGATGAAAACCCCACGAGTTGAGACACAGAAGTTCTAACTAATCAAGTAGGAGTTTACCCATGACGGCGAAAGCACTCTGCTGGGCCGACACTGACACGGAGATACCAAAGCTAAATCTTCTAGGATGTTAATTGGTAAAAGGATTGGAGTTGGTTTAATATATTTCTCTAAATAGCTCAATCCTTTTTTGCGTTGTGGTACCTCTTATTTGCCTTGTGAAAACAAGGCTTCAATAGGTACGGTCTCAAAGGGGCCTCCCTCATCAGGTGGCAACCACCTTCGGTTTTAGACTCTGGCACTTCCCCTCTAAGAGCTCCTTCTTGAAGAACCGATTCTGTAACAACCCCAAAGGGTTGCCGCAAAACCGGCAAACCCAGAGCGGTCTCTGAAAGTGAATAGGACGAGACATCAAACCGTCTCCCGGGTCCAAAGTTTCCATTTCCAAGCCTGATAGTATTCAATTGAAAAAACTAGGGTGACAAGGAGGGTTCTGAATTGTGTTCCTAGTGCAAAGGGAGTCTTTGAGAAGGTTCCTTTTTCTGAAGAGAGAGAAGATCAGTAGAGCAGTATGGCAGCTTTTCGGGGGTCAACTTTGGGATTTACCCTAACTATTGTACCAACCTCTATTTTTCATTAACATGATTCTTCTTTTTTGTGGGCCATTTATGGCATGCAGGAAGAGCCCGAGCTGCTGCAGAAGGTTTTGAAAAGGGAATCGATCATGATTTGGAACCTGCACTCGCTTTGTATCTCCAACACACAAGGAAGGATGCAACGGGAATAAAGCTGGCCTTGGGGAAGACACGGTCGGTACATAAGAAACAAAGGCGGCTAAAAACAACTTTGAATTGGAGCCCTACTACGCCGGGCTTAGCGCAGCCCAGTTCCTACCCAGTGTGGGGTTCCGCCATGGATATATGCGGAAGCAATACGAAAGGTCATTTCGCCAATCTGGGGAATAATAGTGAAAGCAATCGATCGGAGAGGCGGTGAATCGGGTTGAAAGTGAAAGTCACCAAGCTAGTCCCACTTAAATTCGAAAAGAAGACCTCTATTGTGACAGAAGATTCCTAAACCTAGAACTTCAAAAGTCACTATGAATTCCTGAGCAATTCTAAACCAACATATGCTCCGTATGGACAGAGAAAACGCCTTTCGTTTCCCTTCCTTTAGCGGCCCTAGCCGCCTTCCTTAACAAGCCCTTGAGCCTCCTTTGCGCCGCCTTCCTCATAGAAGCCGCTGGGTTGACCTTCCTGGTAGAAGGTTCTCAGTAATCAGCAGTGGGAATAAGCCCTTCCGGTCTTTTTTGCAATTTTGAATTGTCAAGACAAGAGCTTTATGTAAGAGTAGAAGCCCCAAAAGGTGAATTAGGGATTTATCTATTGAAGTCAACCGCTTAGACTGGAGATGGCACTTGAAAACTCGTACATAAATCTATCAACTTGGCTTAGAAGTGGATAGACCACAAGAATCATGAATGAATCGAGGCTTCAATTATACAAGCGGAAAGTGGCTTCCGGTAGCTATCCCATGCAGTTCTTGCGCTATCCTGGCTCTTGCATTTCCAGCGGTCGCTCCGAGTCCGACTGGGACGGTATGGGGGACCCAGGCCCTTCAATGCCTCCCTCCGGATCCGGACGGACCCCCTGTGGAGATGGCTAGAACAATCATCGATGAGGCACTGTGCATGGTATCTTGCTTGGCTACCCTGGACACTCGTCTCTTAGCATCCGACCTGACCAAGAGAGAAGACATGGCGCCTCATGGCTCGCTCAGTTCGCTCGCGGAGCTCTTAGATCAGTAGTAAGCGGAATCCCCTCTGAGTTGTGAGTAAGCGGCGTCCCAGGCAATGGTTCATTCAATGAGAAAGAAAGCGCTATGGATGGGACGAAATCCGGCAGCCAGTTGCTGGCTGTGAATAACCAGCCCAGCAGCAGATAATAGTGGAGCTCGAAAATTGATGTGTATTCGAGTAATAGGAGCCGGAACCCATTCCTACGCAGTCATCAAATTGGCTGGCTTTGGACCCTCGATCGCAACAATGAACTCAGCGTCCCACTTAACTTACTATTGGTACTTTTGAATCTTGTCCCATCCCACTGGCTTGAATGTTGTCTCTCTTCTTCTTTTCTCGCGGGCATCCCTCTTCTTTGTTTGCATAAGGCCGACCACCCCCTGGTGGGTACTTTATAGCTCACAACATGAGATAGGCGCCTTGGGAAATACCACCAGTACAGTCTACAGAAGGTGTCGTTCAGGAGAGATGCTGGGCTCTAGATATGCGAGTGAGATACCCTGGAGCCATCCGCAAGTCATACCCCACCCAACCCAGAAGTGCCCTCCATTTCGTTGTTGAAAAAGCAAATAAAGAATGTTCTGAGATCCTGTGAAAATCGGAATGATTGTTGATTTTGACCCTTCATCGTCATACCCAAATTCGGTCATGGGCCGGCTTTGAGCGAAGAAAGTGTTAGTTTGAATTACATGGAGTTGGAGGAAGAGGATGGGTCCCGTGGGAACTCTTTTCTTCTATTATAAGTTTTGATTGCACGAGAAGCAGGAAGCAAATGAAGAAATGGGCGGTAGATGATAATGAGAAAGGGCGCCCCGGGGCATTTCCTTTGGGGGAGTGATCGACCAGCTTCCTGTATGACCGAAGAATTTCTATATGCATTCAGAATAACCACACAATAAGGACGTATGGAGTTAGTTCGGTGGGTTGGTTGGGGAGTAGGGCCGGGAGGAGAAGTGGAAAAATCCCGTTCTGGCTGGCAGCGGGTATAGGACTGAAAATCCTTTTCGGGGTTTAGTGGCCCGAAATTGACTTGGCTTTGACAAAAGGCCTCATCTCCAAAGCCCGGCTCACGAGGCGTCCCTCTCGCTATAGGGAGGAGCCCCCTCGCCTCTTCTCGTTGCATTCACTTACAACAAGAAACAACCACCAGCATTTGGTGCAGCACTTGCATTTTGGTGCATTCTTCTTCCTTTCCTTGGTCTTTCGTTCCGTCATATTCCAAATAAATTATCTAATTACAACGTATTACCGCTAATGCACCTTTTTTTGCCAAACAAGATGTCCAAATAAGAACATGCATGCCCATACTGATAAACTATTCATCCCAAAAGGATTATATCCATTTTGGTCACGTAGATCTTCTATTTTGCTGGAATTCGTTGATTGCTCCGTACTCATTTACAATGGAAAAACTCCTGTTTGTTGTAAGAAATAAGGGGGTCGATTTAGGCTCCTTCCCTTCCACTGCACAATGGGAGACCCTATCCACTTTCGATTCCCTTCTTATTGGATTCTAGCGATTCACATGGCATCATCAAATGATACAAGTCTTGGATAAGAATGTACAACACACTAGAATGCCCTTGACCAAAAAAAACTTCATCCCGATCAAGGGCCATTACCCGGCACACTGCCAGCCTTTTTTTCTAGTATTTACTAGAAAATTTGATCCTCTCTTTTTTCTATAGTGGAGCGAAACAAATTTGTCCATCTGTAATGTAGATCACATTGGTGGGGATATAGGCCGATACGTCTCCAGCTTCTGTTTCAATCACGGGTAACGCAGTCGAACTACCTGTGATCTCACTCTGGTTAGAATGAATCCCGACAAACAACATAAGATGGCTGTCAAGCTCCTCCTTCATTGTGTCTTTCTTTCCACCGGGGATCCAGGAAGACACGGGTTCGATTCCCGTAAGGGATAGGTACTTATTCCCGGCGGGCGGTATCAAGCTCAAATAAGATCTTTTAGGATCAATTCGTTAGGCATCCCTCTTCTTTGTTTGCATAAGGATGGATGGCGACAATATCTCATTCTTAGAGCGGTCGAGGTTGCCGGAGGAACGGCCTTGCCTTCTCGGACAAGAGGGATTTCTTTTACGAGCGCTAGATGTACGAGCTAGATATCTGGGAGATTGGATGCAGTTACTAATTCATGATCTGCATGTAGAGAATGAAAACTTCATTCTTGATTCTACGAGAATTTTTATGAAAGCGTTCATTTGCTTCTATTCAATGGAAGTTTCATTTTCCCATAATGCATCCTAATTTTTGGCCACTCTTGTATTTGTAAGGATGCATAGTAGCCTTCAAAGAGCACTCCTTGGCCTTGGCCCCTTTCTCATAAACATCTCGACTTCGCTCGGAGGGTACTTCTGGGTTGGGCAGGGTGCGGCTTGCGGATGGCTCCGACCGAAACCCATATTTTCCATCGGCGTCTTGACGTTCCACTTTGTTTTATCATGGATCCCACCGGATCCTATGTTCCACTTCTAGACACCTCCTTGCGGAGCTTTCCGCCTCAAGGAGATCTCGGTTGTGGGAAACACATTTCGAAAGAAAATGGACCATAATGAAACAGAACACACTCACTGCGCCCAACCCAGCCCGAGTAACAACACCATCAACATGAATTTTGGCCGGTATACTAGCTTCCTATAAGAGAACTAATAGGAACTTTGTCTGGCCAGGAATGGATGCCTCTCTTGAGGACAGACTGTGACGGTAAAGCAACAACATCAACTCGTAATGGCCCTCCTGCCTGAAAAAGCGAACCTGCTAATAAAGAATTTTATACCGAGGTAGGCCCCTGTCAATTCCTTTGAGTTTCGGTCTTGTGACCGTACTCCCCAGGCGGAGTGTTTCACTCGTTAGCTGGGCCCCTGATCCGCCTAGACCAAGGGCGAACACTCGTCGTTTATGACATGGACTACTAGGGTATCTAATCATGTTCGCACCCCAACGTCAGTAGGGACCCAGAGAGCTGCCTTCTCTTTTGGTGTTCCTTTGTAGATCTACGGATTTCACCCCTACAAACGAAATTCCACTCTCCTCTGTCTCACTCAAGCGAATTGGTTTCGAGAGCATTCCGCCACTTTTTGGCGACTTTCACTTTCAACTCGATTCACCGCCTACGTGCCCTTTACGCCCAGTCATTCCGAAGAACACTTGACCCCCGTCTCACTACTAGGAAAACCCTTACCAGTAGTGCTGGTTTTTTGGCTATTAGTAGCGCGGGCAGGCGCGCTACTGCTATGGTGCTACAACTATTTTTTAGCAGTAGCGTGTGTTTCAACCAGCGCTACTGCTACCTATGTCTAGTAGTCGCGCGCCTCTGCCCATCGCTACTGCTAATAGTAGTAGCGTGGCTATACGACCAACGCTACTGGTAAAGCAGCGCTGCTACTACTCCAAAACCCCATGCTACTGCTAGTATTTTCTTTTTTTTTATTTTGCTATATTCGTATTTTGACAGGTTTTATACAATTACAACATACACATACACTGAAACAATATGAAAAATGGATGTCTCATCATCATCATCGAAGTGGCACAACATAGTCTCATCATAGCATCATTATCGAACACAAATGATGTCTATCTCATCATCATCTCGAAATAGCGATACAAGTTAATGATCATATGCTCTTACATTGTCATCGTAGACACATGTTTCATCATCTACCTAAACTATGACATACGAGATAAGAGCGATCACGATGATCAAAAGCGGTATCATGTAGTAGTTTTTGAAGCGGCGCTGGTTCTGAGTCCCCTGTTGTGCCATGAATCTCAAGTAACTAGCTTCGGCTTCCGCTCTGCTATCAAACCCTTTGTGGCTTCCGCCGGAGAAGCTAGAGACCTGGGTCTGACACTCTGGCCACTCATCATACACACCAGGAACATGCCCTACATACACGGCATACCACTTCCTCACCATCGTTGATCTATATACCTATCAGAGACATTCGACAACATACATCTAATAGTTTCGTCGTACTGAGATATTCGAAGTTTCATCGTACAAAGAAAGTAACAAGTAACTAAACAGACACATTGTTTTTAAGTAGTGCACTCTTGCCATCTGTCCATATCCGGGAGGACGGACCCAAGCTTAGTGAAAGGCGTCATGTCCTCACTTTGTAGGGCAATGCGGGTTCGGACGTCAGCTCGCGATATTTGGTCACCGTAGAACATCCCATTCTCTACGAGGACATCTTTCATGATGATGGATGCAATTTCCTGCTGGATCCGGTAGAAATCATTTTGAAGTCGATTATCCGGCACGGCTCCAAAGGCTTCGGCCCATCTCTGGATATGGGTATCGGATGAAGATTTCATGCAAAGTGATTGCACATCCTTTCTGTACTCCATCATTAGATAGATGACGTAGAATCCATCATTCTCACTTCTTGCCAGTTGCTGAATGCAACAGAAGTCAGTCTTGTGGTTAAAATAGACCTCGGCCTTATTTTTTTTTTGCTTTGGATGTAGCCACCCGGCATGCTGAAGCCCAACATAGCTGTCCAGAACATACTTTATGTGTGTGTAATCTTTCTTCTGTATGTTCTTTGACGGGTCCAAATATAGAGCTCGGGAGTAACGAGGGTAAAGAACGATGAGAACAACACGACACCCCCTGCTGCGCAAAATACACGATCAAGTTAGCCTCCATGTGTGCAAAGTAATTATTGAAATGCACGAAAGGATGGATGTGTTATAGTGCTATCTGCGGGTGACTTACCCGGGATGATAAGGTAGGAGAATCGTTTCTTTGTCCTTATTGCTGACCAAGAATTCTTCGATGTACTGACTCGCATATTGACGGTTGGCATCATTGATTGACAAGAAGCCCTCATGCATGTAGTATGGGTCCGCGACCGCAAGACCGATGACTTGCTCTCTCTTGATGATGTAGTTCATGTGTAGCGCATACAGGCGGACAGACGTAAAATTGAGTGTCCTCACTTGAAACATCTAGAAGATGTAATAAAACCTCAGGAAGAAGAGGTCCGTGGGGCATGTGTGGACGTACATCTTGCAACTGCTCGGCACATGAACCGTGTAAAGTGGGTATCCTAGATCATCTAAGGGGAGGAGGCTTCTCTCTCTCGAAAGCACATGGTCATGGAGTGTCCTGAGATCCCCTGTTATGGCAGCTAGTGCATTCGCCGGTACCATTGGCCCTCCCGCGACATGGATTAATGGCGCATGTTTCATCGGTACACTGTCAACCTTGGTTGAAGGCAGCTAGCTGCTAGAACCAACATTGCCAGCTTTATCGGATTTTCTCGCCACCGGTCTCTTCCTCTGCTTCTTCTTAGTGGGCTGAGGTGGTGGTGGGTCTGTCAGACCCTCCCTGAGCACCACCCCTAGTGTTGCCGGGCTCAACATTGGACGACTCTGGCTAAGTAGTTGAGCTTGGGTGGAACCGGCATCTGGAGGCGTGTCCTGCAAGGATTGCATGAACAAAGACTTCTTGCACTTCCGAGGACTTTCCAGCTTTGGTACATGCATCTCATATTAATATGGTTGACTTAGTGGTACTTCCATGTCATAGCCGGTATTGATATACCGTAGAGGGTCCTCGGCCTCCTCCATGCCCTCCTTCCTCGTGTCTCTCGATCTCAGCAAGCAGCACAGATGATGGTTGTACTTGTGTAGGAGGGGTTGTGGTCATACCTTCCTGAGGTCGCATTGGTGTGCTCCCGGCCACCTCGACACGAAGAAGATTTTCTGGCCGCAGGATCGGCCAATTTTTGCATTGGCCAAGCTGCGTGGGGGTCTCTTCATCCTCTCCATCGGTTTGTATTGGACGACGGAAACCCTCGTAGCCCGCTTTCACACTCGCCACGAAGACCCTTAAGGCATTATCAGGCATCTGCCGGCGGTGGAACAACCGATACTTGGGCTTCACTATAGTACCCTTCCCCACATCCACCAACCCACCCTTCATGTGGTAAAGGAGGGTGCACGGAGTGGAGTCGGCCTACAAAGACATATATGTGCGGCGGCAGAGATCCAAAAAGAACGACAACTCAAGATTAATTAATTAGTTGAGTTGATGAAGGTGCGACGCGTATTTACAGTGAGGGCTTCGAGCTCAGCCAATGTCGACGGCCCGGCATTCAAGCCAGAGATGGAGCTAGGGCTGCTGTGACAGCTGGGTGCAGGAGCAGGTGCTGGAGGTGGTGCGGGTGCGGGTGCGGTGTGTGGGTGCGGTTGCCATACTAGATACTGGTATGGGTCCAGTGTTCATTGAGTTGCTCCCGGAGAAGCTGGGAATGGGAAAATCACTTGGTGGCGCGCTTGGGTTTTGTTGCACCCATGTGACCACAGTTGGGATCAAGCTTGTAAAGGCAGCCGCCATATCATGTCTACATGCAGCCATTATCTCAGCTTTGGTGTCAGCCTTTTCTTTCTCCATCGCCCGCGCCACCTTCATGTCGATATTCACTTGACTGAACTTCTTTCTCTGTCTTTTGGCCTCGGGGTCCTCGCTATAATAGTACTTCCATGTGGCGCCATCCCTAGCGCCGTGCACACGTCCATATTGCGACTGCTGGCCGGGCGGGTGTCCCATCATTATGTTCATGGCACGGTTGAAAGGAGTGTCCCACTTGTACTTCGCCGACGACTGAGTCGACTGAGTCGACGAGTCACTCTCGGCCGCAAGCTTGTGTTGCTCTCTCTGCAAAATGCACCATGAATCATTTACGAATGCGACTAGAATGTAGTAGACTTCATTGATCAGAACCTAATATGTAAGGTGGTAAAAGGATAATTACCAGTATTCTCATGAATTTCCTAGTCGTCCCGTCAGTGAAAAAATCTTTTTCTTGGGGTCCCACGAGAATCGGGCCCTGATGAAGTCGTGCTCCTGCTGGTCGGTGAACTCAACCAATGGGTCTGGGATCCCCTGAAGTTCATGTTTTGTGTCCTCCTTAGCCCACACGGGCCTCTTTCCCGTGTAACCACGACTTCCAAGGCGGTGGTTCCCCATGTTCTTTGCCTGCAGCTGCTTGCCTCTCTCCGATCTAGCCTTTGCAGCTTCTTCACACTACTAGGGAAAACCTTATACACAGAACTTTAACAGTAGCATGGGTCAAAAAAGCACGCTGCTGCTAAGTAGAAGTAGCACGCCTGCGCAAACCGCGCTACAGATAAAGTTCTAGCAGTAGCGCGCCTTGTTCTAAACACGTTACTACTAAAATTCCCACGGCTTAGCCTATATGATACACATAGTAGTAGCGATCTATATCGAACCGCGCTACCACTACTTTCTTTGTAGCAGCACGTTTTCTTCTAAACTCGCTACTGCTAAAGGATATAAAATTAAATGGAAAGCAAATAGAAAGGTAATTGAAAATGAAAGAAATAGAATAAGGTGAAAAGAGAAAAATAAAATGTGAAGAAAAATAAATGAAAAAGGGAAAAAAGAGAAAGGAGTAGCAGTAGCGTGTATCCCAGAACGCGCTGTAGCTAACATAGCAGTAGCGCGCTTTCTGGAACGCGCTACTGCTACTTCTGACTTAACCACGGGGTTCGTCCTTCCCCACGGCCACTACCCCCAAATCCAACTCCTCCGCTCTCGCCGCCGCCGTCGCCTGTCGGCCGCACACCCTCTACACCGCCCCGACCCCGGATTCAACACCGCCCCCGCCCCCGACCTCAACACCGCCCCAAACGCTGCCCCTGACCCCGACCTTGATGCCGCCCTCCTCCGCACGCCTGAGCCCCGACCCCGACCTCGACGCTGCCTGACTCTCCCTCGTCGCAGGCACCCGAGGTGAGCACGCCTGCTCCTCCCTCTCCCCTTCCTCTGCCTAGGGTTTCTTGATATTTTAGTTGCATCAAATTAGTTAGGGTTCATGTAAGGGTGGAAACGAATCAGATGTGGATGCGGCTCAAATTAGTTAGGGTTCATGTAAGGGTGGAAACGAATCAAATTTCTAAGATGAATCATAAAACGAGTAAAATGTTTATTTATAGTTCCTAGGTACTAATTAGTTAGTAAGAACTAGGTACTAATTAGGTACTAGTTTAATTTTATTTATAGTAAGTTTATTTTTAGTAAGAACTAGTTTAATTAATAGAACTAGTTAGTAAGAACTTGTTGTTATTTTTTTAGTTAAAGCAATTTTTCCCGCATCGACGTGGACGATGCCTATCCCGCATCCTCGTCGTGGAGTCGGCGGAGGACACCTGCGTCACCAGATGGGCCATGTCCGGGACTGGGCTCCGCCGGGGTGGTACTGGGAGGCGCTACCTACCGGGGGGTGCAGGTTGGTGAGGAGCCAGCCTGTCGTACTACGGAGGTCGCGTGGGCCATTGACGGTCCAGAGGCTCGAGGGCCACGTGGAGGTGGTGCGTCACCGTGTCAGTGAGGAGGACGCGCACGTCCGTCGCTACTTGTTTGCGTTGGAGCATAGGTTCTCCAATACCTGGCAAGTTCTCCAGGGATCTCATTGGAGCTATGATCCCGTGATGGTTCCTTCTCTGTGGGTGTCCACCGCCCGCGCCAATACCCGTCACGCACTAGGGTTTTAGTTGTATTAGTGATGTTATATGTATGATACTATTCGGGATGTATTAGTGATAATATTCGACGATGTACGGACGCATGAGATGATTTACTTTTGCTTATTGAATGCATGATAATTTGAGTCCTATAAGATATTTTGAAATGTATATGTTGTGTTGCTCAAATAGGATATGTGCTTGCCCAAGTGGCCGAACATGTTTGTAGGTCACATCTCCGAGTGGCCTATGTTTTGCCGGAGTGTTGATTCATTTCCATTCCGGCAAATTTCAGGCGCTCGATATGTCCTATTTTAGCAAAGGTCATGCCGGATTTTTCTGTGAATTTTGGCATGACTTGTGCCAGAATATGTAGGAAATATGGAGTGCCCCGGATTTGTGTGTTGAGTATCCTGGTAGTTGTCTTCAATTGATTTTCAATTAATGTTTGAACTATGAACATAGGAAATGTCTGACGATGAAAAGGATTTTGGTATTTGCAAATACTGCGAAGACGAGCGCAGCCTGTGCGACGGAATCTTCTTAGATGATGATAGGCGCTTCAGCATCAAGCCGGACGAGAACTTCGAAGTGGGTACAGTAAGTCACAACGATAAGTCGTTTTTCATAATTAAGCATGACATCTGCTTCATTTGCTTCAACTTATAATTTTTTTACTATTCTACTAGCGTATCCCCTGCCATGCAAGGGTTTTTGTATTGGATAAGATAGGTTTCAGTCATACTACAGAGGTAAAGAAAGTTTACTTGAAGACCGAGCATGGTTATATTTTCCATGCAAAATTATACAACGCACATGACTACACCTATTTTGGATGCAAAACATGGCCAGCACTATGCAATACTTATGCATTTGAGCCTGATATGGTTATCACCTTTGATATTCATCCGGAAGATGACATTGAAGGTAATACCGACATCTGGGTCGATGTGCACACGCCTGCAGTTATACCATTATGTGAGTTTCTCAACCATATTTATGTCTTTGATATTGTTTATTCAAAAATAGTAGACAACTAATTTCTATTGTCAGCTTATTTCCGTTCAAGCAAACATGTCCAGCGCTTGGTAGACATGACCTACTACTGTCCCGGGGCTGCACTAAACTACGAGGAGCTAAGTCATTATGTTTCATGGCTTGCGGATCTTGATACTGTCAAGACAAATTTTCTTCCTACACTTAGAAATGTTAGTACTGAAAACATGCGACCAATAGTGTTTGTAATGAACTACGGTCACATCTATCTAAGGAAGATGGTAATATTTTGACTATTTGTCCTCAGTGTATCTTTTCCATACATTATTTTTTAAGCTAAGCTTCATTGCTAAGTATGTTACCAAACGATGTTCTTCAACAAGGACTCTCAATGAATGTTGTGCCTAAGATACCATGAGTATTGTTAGGTTACGGACAAGATATCCTACAAATCACTTTAGTGCATTTAGGATTAGCGACGAATTCTTAATAGTGAAAGACTGGACCAAATTTGTGATGAAGGAGCGCAGAGAAGTACTAGGGGGCAGCAATCAGAAGCTCAACCCACGATTAGGAGACAGGTTCATCTGCATGCTCCAACTTGATGAAGGAGGAGAGCTACACATGTTTTATGTTATTTTACCTGAGAGAGAGCAGCAGGAGTGATTAGCTAGCTAGAAATGAGTTTGAAGATGATGATGTGCTACACTATGACTATGATGATTAAATAGCTAGTGTTTGTGGTAATGACTATGATGATTATTATTAGCTAGTGTTAGTGGTGATTAGATAGCTACCGCATCTAGTGTTGGTGGTGATTAGCTATCTAGAATGAGTTTGAAGATGATTATGTGCTACACTATGACTATGGTGATTAAATAAATACTGCTGGTGGTAATGACTATGATGATGATTAAGTAGCTTGTGCTGGTGGATTATATTCAAGTGGAGGCAACATGTGGTGCACAACGAAAGTACTACTAGTCCAAACTAGATCAAGTTTGGATTAGTAGTATACTTTTGACATGCACCACATATTGCCTCCACTTGAACCTAATCCATCTTCATTTGACACACTGTTATGGACATAATGATATAAACCTCATAATTGGTATTGTACCAAAATTTGTATAACGGAGGATAAATACACTAAAAAGAAAAAAAAGAAAAAAAGAATACTAGTAGCGATGGATAGTAAACACGCTGCTACTAGCTAGATTAGCAGGAGCGCGGGAGAGAAAAAGCGCTGCCGCTATGTGTCTTAGCAGTAGCGCGTGTCAAACGTGCTACTGCTAAGTAATAGCTATAGCGCCTTATTAGTAGCGCGGAAGCACGCGCTACTAGTGGGCTTTAAACCACGCTACTACTAGGGTTTTCCCTAGTAGTGTCATTGCAAGTCTCCTTAAACTTTTCAAAGTCCTCTATCGTAATTTTCGGATTGTCTGCAACAATCTCGGCATAGGTTTCATGGTCTACTTGAATCGCCTTTTTCACCCTAGTTTTGCAAGCGCTCAATGCGTTGCCGAACTTCCCTAGGGCTTTGTTGTTGATTTTTTCATGGCATCATCATCCCATGGGTTGACATCGTCATTCCGACTTGGGAACAGGAATTTTGCGTGCAACCTAGTTAGGAGCAGCTTCTTCAAATGTCCATTCTTCTGTATTTTTGTGGTGTTGATGTTAGCGGTATACCGTAGGAAGCATGTTAGTTGGTTGTCGTAACATGCTGCCACTTCTCGCGGCTCTATTGGCTCGAACTCACCAGGGTGCACTGTCGTGACCACCAGAGCTCATTTGGGGGTCGTGTCCTCTTTTCCTTCTTTCCCTCACTGGCTTGGGAGGTGCCACCACCTTCCGTGCTGTAGTTAGCAACACCATCATCGCCAGTCTCAGTGTCGGTGTCATTGGTGGCATCAGTGTCGGTGCCGGCGCCACCACCGTCGTCCTCCGTCATGACAAGGGGGTCCTGACACCCAGCTTGCTGTCTCTCCTGATCCGCCAGAAAGTTGAGGTAGGTGTGTGCTCGACCTAATTGGGACTGAGAACCTCCGGCCTCATCGGTGTTGGTCATGTTTCCTAGGGTTCAATGTCCTAGTCATATAATTATCGAGCTTTATATATTAAAGTGAATAATGACAAAAAAGTGACCTTTGTTTTGCTGGAAATGTCGTTTAATTCCCGGAGTGACAAATCTCGAGCACTCGATATGTCCAACTTTCTAGCACAAGTCATGCCGAAATTCACGGAAAATTTCGGCATGACCTTTGCTAGAAAGTGCATATATAGAGCGCCTGAAATTTGCCGGAATGGAAATGAATCAACATTTCTGGCAAAACATAGGTCACTTTGTTGCTGCTGACAGATACACAATCATGAACATTGCTGCCCAACTGATGCGAAAAAGATCAACTATACCAATCTACCAACTCATTAACCAATCTAACAGCTCCACTCTCCATTGCATCATTATGAATACTTTAACAGCCACATTATGAACACTCCCCCTTGCATCATTATGTGCTGACATATGAAGAGGGAGGGAACAAGGGATGGCATACCTCGGGGTTGGGATCGGGGTCGGGGTCGCCGGGGCAAATGGGGCCGGGGGGTGGGGGGAGGGTTGAGGGCGTTCTTCTCCTCCTCTTCGATCTGCGCCTAGCTTCGATCTACAGAGAGAGAGACAGTGACCAACATAAGCTAATTTTCAAAAACTGTAATTTTCATTTTCATTTTCATTTAAAAACAAACACTAACAACAAATTAAGCTAACTAACACTTACTAACTATCACTGGGCTAACACTAACACTAACTAACACTAACAACAATTAACTAACTAGCACTAACAGCAAATTAAGCTAACTAACACTAACAACAATTAAATTAAGCTAACAGAATACACTAACTAACACTAACTAACACTGGGGAGAGGAGGGAAAGGCACCTGTCTAGTTCTCGTTGGCGTTGCTGGGCGTCGCCGGCTGCTTCATGGAGGGAGGCGTTGAAGGGGTCGGGGTCGGTGGCCGGCGTCTGGGTCGCCGGGGTCGCTGATCTGCAGAGAGCGGGAGGGGGTCAAAGAGAGAGAGAGAGACGGGGCTGAGGGGTCGGAGAGGAAGGAAGAGGCGGCAGGGGGGGTGAGGGAGTCCTGGATTAGGGGGTATCCGGATGGCCGGACTATGACCTTTGGACAGACTCCCGGACTATGAAGATACAAGATTAAAGACTTCGTCCCGTGTCCGGATAGGACTTTCCTTGGCGTGGAAGGCAAGCTTGGCGATACGATATGAAGATCTCCTCCCATTGTAACCGACTCTGTGTAACCCTAGCCCTCTCCGATGTCTATATAAACCAGAGAGTTTTAGTGCGTAGGACGAACAACAATCATACCATAGGCTAGCATCTAGGGTTTAGCCTCTCTGATCTCGTGGTAGATCAACTCTTGTACTACCCATATCATGAATATTAATCAAGCAGGAGTAGGGTTTTGCCTCCATCGAGAGGGCCCGAACCTGGGTAAAAACATCGTGTCCCTTGTCTCTTGTTACCATCCGCCTAGACGCACAGTTCGGGACCCCCTACCCGAGATCCGCCGGTTTTGACACCGACATTGGTGCTTTCATTGAGAGTTCCTCTGTGTCGTCACCCATAGGCCCGATGGCTTCTTCGATCGTCAACCACGACGCGGTCCAGGATGAGACTTTTCTCCCCGGACAAATCTTCGTATTCGGCGGCTTCGCACTGCGGGCTAATTCGCTTGGCCATCTGGAGCAGATCGAAAGCTACGCCCCTGGCCATCAGGTCAGATTTGGAAGCCTAAACTACACGACCGATATTCGCGGGAACTTGATCTTCGACGGATTCGAGCCACAGCCGAGCGCGCCGCACTGTCATGATGGGCATGATCTAGCTCTGCCGCCGGACAGCGCCCCGAGCACCGCTCAGGTGTCCGCTCCGACCATTAGCTCGGAGCCGGCTGCGCCAGTCGGGGACTGTCGGATGGACGCGGCCCCAGGAGCCTTAATCTCTATGGAGATAGAGCCGAATACCAGCCTAGTCCTTTGCAAGGCCCGTGACTCCAAGGTGCCGGACTCCGTTCCGGACTCCGAATCTTCCGCACCCCTTCCGATTGAACCAGACTGGGCTCCGATCATGGAGTTCACTGCCGCAGACGTCTTTCAGCACTCGCCCTTCGGCGATATCCTGAGTTCACTAAAGTCTCTCTCTTTGTCAGGAGAGCCCTGGCCGAACTATGGTCAGCAGGGTTGGGATGCGAACGACGAAGAAATTCGAAACCCACCCACTACCCACTTTGTAGCCACTATCGACGATCTAACCGACATGCTCGACTTCGACTCCAAAGACATCGATGGTATGGACGCCGATGAAGGAGACGACCAAGAACCAACACCTATAGGGCACTGGAAGGCCACCTCATCATATGACATATACATGGTGGACACCCCCAAAGCAGGGGATGGCGATGAAAAAGCGGAGGAGGACCCCTCCAAGAAGCAACCCAAGCGCCAACGTTAGCGGCGCCGCTCTAAATCCCGCCAAAGCAAGAACGGCGAATCCGGCACCGGAGACAACAATACCCCGGACAGTGCCGAAGACAACCCCCTCCAGCAGGATTCAGCGCAGGAGGACGAAGGAGCCAACCCTCATGAGAAAGCGGCAAACAGAGAGGTCGAGGACGACAATTATATGCCTCCCTCCGAAGACGAGGCAAGCCTCGACGACGACGAATTCGTCTCGCCAGAGGATCCCGTCGAACAAGAGCGTTTCAAATGCAGGCTTATGGCCAGGGCGAGCAGCCTCAAGAAAAAACAGCAGCAGCTTAGAGCTGACACAGACTTGCTAGCCGACAGATGGACTGAATTCCTAGCGGCCGAGGAATATAAACTCGAACGCCCATCCAAGAGTTACCCAAAGCTCAGGCTGCTACCCCAACTAGAGGAGGAAGCAACTAAACCTACATCACCAGCGTATGATGCGCCCAATCGGCCACCCCGTGGTCGGGACAGATAGGCCCTTGGGCCCTCAATCCAAGACGCACCCCGGCGCCGCTCTAAGAATACCAGAGCACGGGGAAACACAACAGACCTACGAGACATATTGGAGGATAAGGTAAGGCAAACAAGATCGATCTACGGATCGCGTGGGCGCCCCACATCACGTGACGATAACCGTCATGCCGGATATGATAAATACGGCCAGGCCGAATATAACAGACAAAGCTCATCCGAGCTACGTCGCGATATAGCCTAGTACAGGGGCGCCGCACACCCACTATGCTTCACAGACGAAGTAATGGATCATCAAATCCCCGAGGGTTTTAAACCCGTAAACATCGAATCATACGATGGCACAACTGATCCCGCGGTATGGATCGAGGATTATCTCCTTCATATCCACATGGCCCGTGGTGATGATCTACACGCCATCAAATACCTCCCGCTCAAGCTTAAAGGACCAGCTCGGCATTGTCTTAACAGCCTGCCAACAGAGTCAATTAGTTGCTGGGAGGACCTGGTATCCGCATTCCTTGACAACTTCCAGGGAACTTATGTGCGACCACCATACGCCGATGACCTAAGACACATAATCTAGCAGCCAGAGGAATCGGCCAGACAATTCTGGACACGGTTCCTAACCAAGAAAGATCAAATAGTCGACTGTCCGGACGCCGAGGCCCTTGCAGCCTTCAGGCACAACATCTGAGACGAATGGCTTGCCCAGCACCTAGGACAGGAAAAGCCGAAATCTATGGCAGCCCTCACGAAACTCCTGACCCGCTTTTGTGCGGGAGAAGACAGCTGGCTAGCTCGTAGCAATAACATAACCAAGAGCCCTGGTAATTCGGATACCAAGGACAACAATGGCAGGTCATGTCACAACCAGCACAAGCGCCGCATTAATGGCGACAATACTGAGGATACGGCAGTCAATGCCGGATTCAGAGGCTCTAAACCCGGTCAGCGGAAGATGCCAATCAAAAGAAACCCTCCGGGCCCATCCAGTTTAGACCGGATACTCGATCGCTCATGTCAGATACACGGCACCCCCGAACAACCAGCCAACCACACCAACAGGGATTGTTGGGTGTTCAAGCAGGCAGACAAGTTAAGTGCCGAAAACAGAGACAAGGGGCTGCATAGCGATGAAGAGGAGGAGCCCCGGCCGCCAAACAACAGAGGACAGAAGGGCTTCCCCCCGCAAGTGCGGACAGTGAACATGATATACGCAACCCATATCCCCAAGAGGGAGCGGAAGCGCGCTCTAAAGGACGTCTATGCGTTGGAGCCAGTCGCCCCAAAGTTCAACCCATGGTCCTCCTGCCCGATCACTTTTGATCGAAGGGACCACCCCACTAGCATTCGTCACGGTGGATTCGCCGCATTGGTCCTAGACCCAATCATCGACGGATTTCACCTCACTAGAGTCCTAATGGACGGCGGCAGCAGCTTGAACCTGGTTTATCAGGATACAGTGCGAAAAATGGGTATAGATCCCTCAAGGATTAAACCCACAAAGACAACCTTTAAAGGCATCATACCAGGTGTCGAAGCCAGCTGTACAGGCTCGGTTACACTCGAAGTGGTCTTCGGATCCCCGGATAATTTCCAAAGCGAAGAGTTAATCTTCGACATAGTCCCATTCCGCAGTGGCTATCACGGCCTGCTCGGACGAACCGCATTTGCAAAATTCAATGCGGTGCCGCACTACGCATATCTCAAGCTCAAGATGCCAGGCCCTCGCGGAGTCATCACGGTAAATGGAAACACCGAACGCTCTCTCCGAATGGAGGAGCACACGGCGGCCCTGGCGGCGAAAGTACAGAGTAGCCTCTCAAGGCAATTCTCCAATCCAGGTGTTAAATGTCCGGACAACGTCAAGCGAGCCCGAAGTAACCTACAACAAAGCTGGCTGGCATGTTCCGAGCAAGCATAGCAGTGCGGCCCCAACCCCAGCCTCGCGAGATGGTGATATCGGTACCACGCATACATAATTACGCTTTGGAAATACCATGGGCATAAGGGGAGGGGCACAACTACGGCACGCCTAGAATGCGGCTCAACCGCACTAAGGGGCTCCCCATTCCGCCGTTTCTTTTTTTATATACTTTCAGGACCCAACTATTCAGAAGGCCTGTCTGGCAATACACTCGCCGAACACACGATGCAACAGCCAGGGAGAGAACAAGCCACGTCAAATGTCCAGGTGGTCTCTATAGCGAGCTAAATACCTGTTTTACTTAAAGTCCCGCAGCTTACCCCTGGAGGAGGATATGTCAAATAATCCCATCTCTTGTTTATCGCACTATTTGTATCGTTCTGCTTTCATAGCAGCCCTTTTTAATAAACAATACATAGCTCTTATCTATTATTGTATTCATCTATTTTTTATACAAATATGTTCAGTCATGACATTATGCAACCGTACACTTTGGTACGGCCAATACACCAGGGGCTTAAGCACCCCATAACATGGTGTGAGAAGACCGAACACTCTCACGAGTGCGGCACCCCGAACTTATAGCACTATATGCATCGGCTACGAATCATGTCTTGGGTCAATAGTTGGGTTTGCCCGGCTCCCATGTTTTGGTACCTTACGTTCCGCAATGTTGGCTAAGGTAGCGCTAGGAGAACTACTGCGATTGTGTCCCAGTTGAGCTGGGTTAACATCTCAGTAGAGAAAGCTAAAACTGACCGTCATGATAGTGCGAGAGACCGGTCGCTGTTCGCGAGGTTTTTCGAGTCCTTAAAGACTTATGCCGCTTAGAGTGAGGAGCCGGACTTATCCGGCCTAGGCGTGGATAGCTCCCCGAACTCGGTCTTCCGAATACTAGGGGCTTCGCCGAAATTTAAAATTATAGAATTCTATGGCTAAGTGAGAGTGATAAAGCATTATAAGTCCGATGGCCTGGTTCGTTGTGCTGAGCGCCTCCCTAGATGGACCCAAGAATGGGAACAAGAGCGCTCAGGTTTATCCCGAACACCCCAGCACTCGTGGCATGGGGGTAGAAGCCGTCGACTTGCATCTCTCAGATTTGATAAACGGCCGCACAGAAGGTAATATCTTAAATTAACAAGCGTTGCTTAACGCATATGAACAAAGTTTTCAGCGTACAGGATAACGGATGCGAGTCTACTCAAAAATTACATCTTTGGAGCATTCACCCACTATAAGGCGGGCACCCTTCAGGACGCCCTTATAATACATCTAGGGCGTGCGATACTCCTTGCCCGGCGGTGGCGCGTCCGTCAATAGCTTCTCAGCGTCCAGCTTGCCCCAGTGCACTTTAGCACGGGCGAGGGCCCGACGGGCACCTACAATACAGACGGAGCGCTTGACGACTTCAATCCACGAACAAGCGTCCACCAACCGCCGCACGAGACCGAAGTAACTCCCAGGCATGGCTTCTCTAGGCCACAGCCGAACTATGAGGCCCTTCATGGCCTGTTCGGCCACCTTGTGGAGTTCGACCAGCTGCTTCAGCTGGTCGCTCAGGGGCAACGGATGTCCGGCCTCAGCATATTGAGAACAGAACACCTTTTCCGTCGAGCTCCCCTCCTCGGCTCGGTAGAATGCGGTAGCATCAGACACACTACAGGGCAGATCGGCGAACGCTCCTGGAGAGCTCCGGATTTGGGTAAGTAACAGATAATTTACTTTTATATTCTTGCTTTGCATAAAGAATGCCTTACCCGCCGCTATCTTCTTCATTGTCTCGATCTCCTGGAGGGCCTTCTGGGCTTCGGCCTTAGCGGTCTTGGCACTCTCAAGAGCCAAGGCGAGCTCGGACTCTCGAGTCTTCGAGTCACGCTCCAAACTCTCGTGTTTCTCCACGAGAGCTTGGAGCTCTTGCCGCACCTCCGCCACCCGCGCCTCCTGCTTCTCTCGCTCGTTGCGCTCCAAGGCCGCACTGTTTTCGGCCTTGGACACCGCTTCCTTTAGGGTTGCCACCTCAGCCGTGGCCCCTGCAACATTTACGTTGGTCCTATCATTATTTGCAACCAAGTATTTCTATATACATTTACATGCGGTATTACATACCCTCCTTGTCCTCGAGCTGCTTCTTGGCACGGCCGAGCTTGTTCTCGGACCGCTCGAGGCTCTCCTTCAATGCATTGACCTCTGCAGTCAGTGCGGCAGAGGTCAGCAGCGCAGCCTGCATTCCCATATTGACATACTTATGTTAGACTCTTGCGTATATCTTTTTAGATCCTCAGCTCGGCTTTTCTTTCTGAACACCAAACTGAGCATCAGGGGCTACTGTCTATGCGGTAACATTTTTATATGTTTTGAATACATACCTCAAAGCCCGTTAACAGACTTGTACAGGCTTTTGTCAGCCCGCTCTTGGCGGACTGAACCTTCTGAATCACCGCACTTATAACAGTGCGGTGTTCTTCGTCGATGGAGGCGCCGTTAAGCACCTCCAGCAAATCGTCTGGCGCCCTCGGGTGGACGGAGGTCGCCGGCGTCGTAGGCTTGCCCTTCTTACGAAGGCGCCGCCCGTCGGACTTTGGAACCCTTGATGGTTCCGGAGCAGTGTCCGGCCCAGGGCCGGACTTAGATCCCTCTGGGGCTTTACCCCCTTTGGGCCTGGAGTCCGGGAGATCGCCTTGCGGCGCCTCCGGGATCACCTCCTCCTTGTTTAGTCCCTTTTGGGACTCCACCTCGGCATTGTCCGTAGGGAGAGGGGAGGAGGCCGTCGGGAGTGAAGCGCTATTCACGTCCGACGAATCCAGGGAGACGCTCGTCGAATCGCCGAGCTGAGCCCTGGGCGGACTGCATGATTGAATTCGGCGTCAGAAGGTACCATACAATAGAGGAACACCATATGTTATTCTTGTATCTGGACACTTACGATTTTGCCAAGGGCTTGACCCTGGATGGCCATTCCTCCCCGTCGTCTTCGGCATCGGAGGCGTAGTCCGGCAGAAGGGTCCTCCCCTTCTTGGACCCTCCGGCCTCCCCAGTTGGGGCGGCCTTCCTTTTCTTTCCTCCCCCCGTTGGAGGGGGAGAGGCTTCTTCTTCTTCCTCCTCCTCATCCTTAGAGACGGAGGGTGCTTCGGGGTTGTCACGCGATGAATCCGACACCACCAGGTGCCGGGAACTCTCTTGAGTCCCCGTGGCCTTCTTCTTGGCCTTCTTCTCCGGCACCACGTGAGGTGCCGGGACCAGCAGCGTTGTCAATCGGGCGTCCGCTGGGTCTTCTGGTAAGGGAGCCGGACAGTTCACCTGCCCGGACGTCTTCAGCCACTCCTGTCAAAGGAAAGGGAGGTTAGATCCCACATAGAGTCAGACTATGAAAGACAAGAGTCCCGTAAAGGGTAGAATAGCTTACCTCCCTGGCCTGACGCCACGAGCTGAATCCGCGTTCTTCGGTAGCGGATGCGGGTGCCTCAACGCCCTTAAACAGCACCTTCCAGGCATCTTCGTACGTAGTGTCGAAAAGCTTGCTCAAGGTTTGGTGTTGTGCCGGATCGAACTCCCACAATTTGAAGGCCCGTTGTTGGCATGGGAGGATCCGGCGAATGAGCATGACCTGGACTACGTTGACAAGCTTGAGATTCTTGTTCACCAGCTTTTGGACGCAGGTTTGAAGTCCGGTCAGCTCTTCCGAATCCCCCCACGTTAGGCCCGTCTCTTTCCAGGAAGTGAGTCGTGTGGGGAAGCCAGATCGGAATTCGGGGGCCGCCGCCCATTTGGGATCGCGTGGCTCGGTGATGTAGAACCACCTCGATTGCCACCCCTTTATTGTCTCCACGAAGGAGCCCTCGAGCCATAGGACGTTGGCCATCCGGCCCACCATGGCACCTCCGCACTCCGCTTGGCGCCCGCCCACTACCTTCAGCTTGACATTAAAAGTCTTCAGCCATAAGCCGAAGTGGGGCTGGATGCAGAGGAAGGCCTCGCACACAACGATGAATGCCAAGATGTTGAGGATGAAGTTCGGGGCCAGGTCGTGGAAGTCCAGGCCATAGTAGAACATGAGCCCCCGGACGAATGGGTGAATAGTAAATCCCAGTCCACGAAGGAAATGGGGGAGAAATACAACCCTCTCATGGGGCCTAGGGGTGGGGATGAGTTGCCCCTCATCTGGAAGCTGATGCGCGATGTCGCCAGACAAGTGTCCGACCTTCCTCAACTTTTTGATTTGTCCCTCCGTGATGGAGGAGGCCATCCATCTACCTCCCGCTCCGGACATGATTGGAGAAGCTTGAGGTAGGAAGTGCGGACTTGGGCGCTGGAGCTCGAGTGCGCGGGGATGGATAAGCAAAGGAGGAGGAAGGCGTTAATGGAAAGCATAGATACTTATCCCCTTATATGGGCGGCCAAAACTACCAGCCCCCACCAGCCTAATAAAACTCGCTTATCTCCCAAGCGCCGCGGTTAATGGTGCGGTTGGGTTACCCACACCCGTATTAATGAGAATCCCGGAATAGGGGGACAGGATCTCTGCTTTGACAAGACGTGCTAAGGAAACCGCCTCGCTAAACGCGCTGAGGTGGAACGGTAAAATGATTCGAATAAAGGCTTGGCCGTGGTGTGATGTCATGCTGCGGAATACGTCAGCAGATTACATTTGTTCAAATATTATTCTCTCTACGGTGGTATGTGGAACTTATTTTGCAGAGCCGGACACTATCCTTGTGTTCAACATCTTCTATGAAGTATTCGGAGGAGGAACCCGCCTTGCAATGCCGAAGACAATTTGCGCGCCGGACTCGTCGTCATTGAAGCCTGGTTCAGGGGCTACTGAGGGAGTCCTGGATTAGGGGGTGTCCGGATGGCCGGACTATGACCTTTGGCCGGACTCCCAGACTATGAAGATACAAGATTGAAGACTTCGTCCCGTTTCCGGATAGGACTTTACTTGGCATGGAAGGCAAGCTTGGCGATACGATATGAAGATCTCCTCCCATTGTAACCGACTCTGTATAACCCTAGCTGAGGGAGTCCCGGATTAGGGGGTGTCCGGATGGCCGGACTAAGACCTTTGGCCGGACTCCTGGACTATGAAGATACAAGATTGAAGACTCCGTCCCGTGTCTGGATGGAACTTTCCTTGGTGTGGAAGGCAAGCTTGGCGATACGATATGAAGATCTCCTCCCATTGTAACTGACTCTGTGTAACCCTAGCCCTCTCCGGTGTCTATATAAACCGGAGAGTCTTAGTCCATAGGACGAACAACAATCATACCATAGGCTAGATTCTAGGGTTTAGCCACTCCGATCTCGTGGTAGATCTACTCTTGTACTACCCATATCATCAATATTAATCAAGCAGGAGTAGGGTTTTACCTCCATCGAGAGGGCCCGAACCTGGGTAAAAACATCGTGTCCCTTGTCTCTTGTTACCATCCGCCTAGACGCACAGTTCGGGACCCCCTACCCGAGATCCGCCGGTTTTGACACCGACATTGGTGCTTTCATTGAGAGTTCCTTTGTGTCATCGCCTTTAGGCCCGATGGCTTCTTCTCTCGTCAATCGCGATGCGGTCCGAAAGGAGACTTTTCTCCCCGGATAGATCTTCGTATTCGGCGGCTTCGCACTGCGGGCCAACTCGTTCGGCCATCTGCAGTAGATCGAAAGCTACGCCCCTGGCCATCAGGTCAGGTTTGGAAGCTTAAACTACACGGCTGACATCCGCAGGGACTTGATCTTCGACGGATTCGAGCCACGACCGGGCGCGCCGCACTGTCACGATGGACATGATTTAGCTCTGCCATCGGACAACACCCAGAGCGTCGCTCAGGTGTCCGCTCCGACCATTAGCTCGGAGCCCACTGTGCCAGTCGGGGACGTACGGTTGGACGCCGCCCCAGAAGCTGCAACCTCTACGGCGATAGAGCCGGATACCAGCCTAGTCCATCGCAAGGCCCGTGACTCCAAGGTGCCGGACTCCGATCCGGACTCCGTAAATCCCGCACCTCTTCCGATTAAGCCCGATTGGGCTCCGATCATGGAGTTCACCGCTGCGGACGTCTTTCAGCACTCGCCTTTCGGCAATATCCTGAATTCATTAAAGTCTCTCTCTTTGTCAGGAGAGCCCTGGCCGAACTACGGCCAACACGGTTGGGATGCGGACGACGAAGAAATTCAAAGCCCGCCTACCACCCACTTCGTAGCCACTGTCGACGATTTAACCGACATGCTCGACTTTGACTCCGAAGACATCGACGGCATGGACGCCGATGAAGGAGACGATCAAGAACCAGCACCTATAGGGAACCGGAAAGCCACCTCGTCATATGACATATACATGGTGGACACCCCTAAAGTGGGGGATGGCGAGGAGAAAACGGAGGATGATCCCTCCAAGAAGCAACCCAAGTGCCGACGTCAGCGGCGCCGCTCTAAGTCCCGCCAAAGCAAAAACGGCGATTCCGGCACCGGAGATAACAACACGCCGGACAGTGCCGAAGACAACCCCCTCTAGCAGGATCCAGTGCAGGAGGACGAAGGAGCCAGCCCTCATGAGAGAGTGGCCGACAAAGAGGATGAGGACGACAATTACATGCCTCCCTCCGAAGACGAGGAAAGCCCCGACAACGACGAATTCGTCGTGCCAGAGGATCCCGTCGAACAAGAGCATTTTAAACGTAGGCTCGTAGCCACGGCAAGCAGCCTCAAGAAGAAACAGCAGCAGCTTAGAGCTGACCAAGACTTGCTAGCCGACAGATGGACCGAAGTCCTGGCGGCCGAAGAGTATAAACTAGAACGCCCATCCAAGAGCTACCCAAAGCGCAGGCTGCTACCCCAACTTGAGGAGGAAGCAACTAAACCTACATCACCAGCGTACGATGCGCCCGACCGGCCACCCCGTGGCCACGATAGAGAGGTCTTCAGGCCCTCAACCCAAGCCGCACCCCGACACTGCCCAAAACATACCAGAGTACGGGGAGACGCAATAGACCTGCGAGACATCTTGGAGAATAAGGCAAGGCAAACAAGATCGATCTACGGATCGCATGGGCGCCCCGCTTCACGTGACGCTAGCCGTCACGCCAGACATAATAAGTATGGCCCAGCCGAATACAACAGACCAAGCTCGTCCGAGCTGCGTCATGATATAGCCCAGTACAGGGGCGCTGCACACCCACTATGCTTCACAGACGAAGTAATGGATCATCAAATCCCCGAGGGCTTCAAACCTGTAAACATCGAATCATACTATGGCACAACAGATCCTGCGGTATGGATCGAGGATTATCTCCTTCATATCCACATGGCCCGTGGTGATGATCTACACGCCATCAAATACCTCCCGCTCAAGCTTAAAGGACCAGCTCGACATTGGCTTAACAGCCTGCTAGCAGAGTCAATTAGTTGTTGGAGGACCTGGAATCCGCATTCCTTTACAACTTCCAGGGCACGTATGTGCGACCACCAGACGCCGAAGACCTAAGCCACATAATCCAGCAGCCAGACGAATCGGCCAGACAATTCTGGACACGGTTCCTAACCAAGAAGAACCAAATAGTCGATTGTCCGGACGCCGAGGCCCTTGCAGCCTTCAAGCACAACATCCGAGACGAATGGTTTGCCCGGCACCTAGGACAGGAAAAGCCTAAATCTATGGCAGCCCTCATGACACTCATGACCCGCTTTTGTGAGGGAGAAGACAGCTGGCTAGCTCGTAGCAATTGTTGGAAATATGCCCTAGAGGCTATAATAAAAGGATTATTATATTTCCTTGTTCATGATAATTGCCTTTTATTCATGCTATAATTGTATTATCCGGAAATCGTAATACACGTGTGAATACATAGACCACAATGCGTCCCTAGTAAGCCTCTAGTTGACTAGCTCGTTGGTCAACAGATAGTCATGGTTTCCTGACAATGGACATTAGATGTCGTTGACAACGGGATCACATCATTAGGAGAATGATGTGATGGACAAGACCCATTCCTAAGCATAGAACAAGATCGTGCAGTTCGTTTTGCTAGAGCTTTTCCAATGTCAAGTATCTCTTCCTTAGACCATGAGATCGTGTAACTCCCGGATACCGTAGGAGTGCTTTGGGTGTACCAAACGTCACAACGTAACTGGGTGACTATAAAGGTGCACTATAGGTATCTCCGAAAGTGTCTATTGGGTTGAGACGGATCGAGACTGGGATTTGTCACTCCGTGTTACGGAGAGGTATCACTGGCCCCAGTCAGTAGTGCATCATCATAATGAGCTCAAAGTGACCAAGTGTTTGGTCACGGGATCATGCATTACGGTATGAGTAAACTGACTTGCCGGTAACGAGACTGAACGAGGTATTGGGATACCGACGATCGAGTCTCGGGCAAGTAACATACCGTCTGACAAAGGGAATAGTATACGGGGTTGCTTGAACCCTCGACATCGTGGTTCATCCGATGAGATCATCGAGGAGTATGTGGGAGCCAACATGGGTATCCAGATCCCGCTGTTGGTTATTGACCGGAGAGCCGTCTCGGTCATGTCTGCATGTCTCCCGAACCCGTAGGGTCTACACACTTAAGGTTCGGTGACGCTAGGGTTGTATGAATATGAGTATGCAGAAAACCGAATGTTGTTCGGAGTCCCGGATGAGATCCCGGATGTCACGAGGAGTTCCGGAATGGTCCGGAGGTAAAGAAAACTATATAGGAAGTGCTGTTTCGGCCATCGGGAAAGTTTCGGGGTCACTCGGTATTGTACCGGGACCACTGGAAGGGTCCCGGGGGTCCACCGGGTGGGGCCACCTATACCGGAGGGCCCCGTGGGCTGAAGTGGGAGGGGAACCAGCCCCTAGTGGGCTGGTGCGCCCCCCCCCTTGCCCCCCTTGCGCCTAGGGTTGGAAACCCTAGGTGGGGGGGGGCGCACCACTTGCCTTGGGGGGCACTCCACCCCCCTTGGCCGCCGCCCCCCTTGGGAGATTGATCTCCCAGGGCCGGCGCCCCCCTGGGGGCCTATATAAAGGAGTTCAGGGGGGAGGGCAGCCGCACCCCAAGTCTTGGCGCCTCCCTCCCCCTGCTACACCTCGTCCTCCTCTCGCAGCAGCTTGGCGAAGCCCTGCCGGAGTTCTGCTGCATCCACCACCATGCCGTCATGCTGCTGGATCATCATCAACCTCTCCTTCCCCCTTGCTGGATCAAGACGGAGGAGACATCACGCTGACTGTACGTGTGTTGAACGCGGAGGTGCCGTCCGTTCGGCGCTAGGATCTCCGGTGATAGGATCACGACGAGAATGACTACCTCAACCCCGTTCTTTTGAACGCTTCCGCACGCGATCTACAAAGTGGTATGTAGATGCATCTCTCCTTTCACTCATTGCTTAGATGAACTCATAGATGGATCTTGGTGAAACGGTAGGAAATTTTTTATTTTCTGCAACGTTCCCCAACAGTGGCATCACGAGTAGAACACAAATTTGTTGTGGGCGTAGATCTTTGTCAACTTGCTTGCTGCTACTAGTCTTTTCTTGCTTCAGCGGTATTGTGGGATGAAGCGGCCCGGACCGACCTTACACGTACGCTTACGTGAGACAGGTTCCACCGACTGACATGCACTAGTTGCATAAGGTGGCTAGCGGGTGTCTATCTCTCCTACTTTAGTTGGAGCGGATTATATGAAAAGGGTCCTTATGAAGGGTAATTAGAAGTTGACAAAATCACATTGTGGTTATTCGTAGGTAAGGAAACATTCTTGCTAGAACCCAATTGCAGCCACGCAATTGTCATGTGATGTGATATGGCCAGAAGTTGTGATGAATGATGAATGATATATTGTGATGTATGAGATCATGTTCTTGTAATAGGAATCACGACTTGCATGTCGATGAGTATGACAACCGGCAGGAGCCATAGGAGTTGTCTTTATTTTTGTATGACGTGCGTGTCATTGAAGAACGCCATGTAAATTACTTTACTTTATTGCTAAACGCGTTAGCCATTGAAGTAGAAGTAGTCGTTGGCGTGATAACTTCATGAAGACACAATGATGGAGATCATGATGATGGAGATCATGGTGTCATGCCGGTGACGAAGATGATCATGGAGCCCTGAAGATGGAGATCAAAGGAGCTATATGATATTGGCCATATCATGTCACTACTATATAATTGCATGTGATGTTTATTATGTTTTATGCATCTTGTTTACTTAGAACGGCGGTAGTAAATAAGATGATCCCTTATAATAATTTCAAGAAAGTGTTCCCCCTAACTGTGCACCGTTCCTAAAGTTCATCGTTTCGAAGCACCACATGATGATCGGGTGTGATAGATCCTTACGTTCACATACAACGGGTGTAAGACAGATTTACACATGCAGAACACTTAGGGTTAACTTGACGAGCCTAGCATGTACAGACATGTGCTCGGAACACAGAGACCGAAAGGTCGAACATGAGTCGTATGGAAGATGCGATCAACATGGAGATGTTCACCGATGATGACTAGTCCGTCTCACGTGATGATCAGACACGGCCTAGTCGACTCGGATCGTGTAACACTTAGATGACTAGAGGGATGTCTAATCTGAGTGGGAGTTCATTAAATAATTTAATTAGATGAACTTTATTATCATGAACTTAGTCTAAAACTTTTGCAAAAATATGTCTTGTAGATCAAATGGCCAATGCTCATGTCAACATGAACTTCAACGCGTTCCTTGGGAAAACCAAGATGAAAGATGATGGCAGCAACTATTTGGACTGGGTCCGGAACCTGAGGATCATCCTCATAGAAGCCAAGAAAGATTATGTCCTAGATGCACCGCTAGGTGAAGCACCCATCCTAGAGAACCAAGACGTTATGAACACTTGGCAATCACATGCTGATGATTACTCCCTCGTTCAGTGCGGCATGCTTTACGGCTTAGAACCGGGGCTCCAAAAGCGTTTTGAGAAGCTCCGAGCATATGAGATGTTCGAGGAGCTGAAAATGGTTTTCCAAGCTCATGCCCGGGTCGAGAGATATGAAGTATCCGACAAGTTCTATAGTTGTAAGATGGAGGAAAACAGTTCTGTCAGTGAGCACATACTCAAAATGTTTGGGTTGCACAACCGCCTGTCCCAGTTGGAGATCAATCTCCCGGAAGAGGCGGTCATTGACAGAATCCTTCAGTCGCACCCACCTAGGTACAAGAGCTTTGTGTTGAACTACAATATGCAGGGGATGGTGAAGACCATTCCTGAAGTATTCTTAATGCTGAAGTCAGCAGAGGTTGAAATCAAGAAAGAACATCAAGTGTTGACGGTCAATAAGACCACTAAGTTCAAGAAGGGCAAGGGTAAGAATAACTTCAAGAAGGATGGCAAAGATGTTGCCGCGCCCGGTAAGCCAGTTGCCGGGAAGAAGTCAAAGAATGGACCCAAGCCTGAGACTGAGTGCTTTTATTGCAAGGGGAAGGGTCACTGGAAGCGGAACTGCCCCAAATACTTAGTGGACAAGAAGGCCGGCAACACTAAAGGTATATTTGATATACATGTAATTGATGTGTACCTTACCAGTACTCGTAGTAACTCCTGGGTATTTGATACAGGTGCCATTGCTCATATTTGTAACTCACAGCAGGAGCTGCGGAATAAGCGAAGACTGGCGAAGGACGAGGTGATGATGCGCGTCGGGAATGGTTCCAAGGTCGATGTGATCGCCGTCGGCACGCTACCTCTACATTTACCTACGGGATTAGTTTTAAACCTCAATAATTGTTATTTAGTGCCAAGTTTGAGCATGAACATTGTATCTGGATCTCATTTGATATGAGATGGCTACTCATTTAAATCCGAGAATAATGGTTGTTCTATTTATATGAGAGATATGTTTTATGGTCATGCCCCGATGGTCAATGGTTTATTCTTAATGAATCTCGAACGTAATGTTACACATATTCATAGTGTGAATACCAAAAGATGTAAAGTTGATAACGATAGTCCCACATACTTATGGCACTGCCGCCTTGGTCACATTGGTGTCAAGCGCATGAAGAAGCTCCATGCTGATGGACTTTTAGAGTCTCTCGATTATGAATCATTTGACACATGCAAACCATGCCTCATGGGCAAAATGACCAAGACTCCGTTCTCCGGAACAGTGAAGCGAGCAACCAACTTGTTGGAAATCATACATACCGATGTGTGCGGTCCAATGAGCGTTGAGGCTCGTGGAGGATATCGTTATGTTCTCACTCTCACTGATGACTTGAGTAGATATGGGTATGTCTACTTGATGAAACACAAGTCTGAGACCTTTGAAAAGTTCAAGGAATTTCAGAATGAAGTAGAGAATCAACGTGACCGAAAGATAAAATTCTTACGATCAGATCATGGAGGAGAATATTTAAGTCACGAACTTGGTACACACTTAAGAAAATGTGGAATCGTTTCACAACTCACGCCGCCTGGAACACCTCAGCGTAACGGTGTGTCCGAACGTCGTAATCGCACTCTATTGGATATGGTGCGATCTATGATGTCTCTTACCGATTTACCACTATCATTTTGGGGATACGCTCTAGAGACAGCTACATTCACTTTAAATAGGGCACCGTCTAAATCCGTTGAGACGACACTGTATGAATTATGGTTTGGGAAGAAACCTAAGCTGTCGTTTCTAAAAGTTTGGGGATGCGATGCTTATGTCAAGAAACTTCAACATGAAAAGCTCGAACCCAAGTCGAAAAAATGTGTCTTCATAGGATACCCTACGGAAACCATTGGGTATACCTTCTACTTAAGATCCGAGGGCAAGATCTTTGTTGCCAAGAACGGATCCTTTCTGGAAAAAGAGTTTCTCTCAAAAGGAGTAAGTGGGAGGAAAGTAGAACTCGATGAAGTACTACCTCTTGAACCGGAAAGAAGTGCAGCTTAGGAAAACGTTCCTGTGGTGCCTACACCGACTAGAGAGGAAATTAATGATGATGATCAAGGTACTTCTGATCAAGTTGCTACTGAACTTCGTAGGTCAACAAGGACACGTTCCACACCAGAGTGGTATGGCAACCCTGTCCTGAAAATCATGTTGTTAGACAACGGTGAATCTTCAAACTATGAAGAAACAATGGCGGGTCCAGATTCCAACAAATGGCTAGAAGCCATGCAATCCGAGATAGAATCCATGTATGAAAACAAAGTACGTACTTTGACAGACTTGCCCGATGATCGGCGAGCGATAGAAAACAAATGGATCTTTAAGAAGAAGACGGACGCGGATGGTAATATTACCATCTATAAAGCTCGACTTGTCGCTAAGGGTTATCGACAAGTTCAAGGGGTTGACTACGATGAGACTTTCTCTCCCGTAGCGAAGCTGAAGTCCGTCCGAATCATGTTAGAAATTGCCGCATACTATGATTATGAGATATGGCAGATGGACGTCAAAACGGCATTCCTTAACGGTTATCTTAAGGAAGAGCTATATATGATGCAGCCGGAAGGTTTTGTCGATCCTAAGAATGGTAACAAAGTGTGCAAGCTCCAGCGATCCATTTATGGGCTGGTGCAAGCATCTCGGGTTGGAACATTCGCTTTGATCAGATGATCAAAGCGTTTGGGTTTATGCAGACTTATGGAGAAGCCTGCGTTTACAAGAAAGTGAGTGGGAGCTCTATAGCATTTCTCATATTATATGTAGATGACATACTTTTGATGGGAAATGATATAGAATTCTTGGACAACATTAAGGCCTACTTGAATAAGTGTTTTTCAATGAAGGACCTTGGAGAAGCTGCTTACATATTAGGCATCAAGATCTATAGGGATAGATCGAGACGCCTCATAGGTCTTTCACAAAGCACATACCTTGATAAGATTTTGAAGAATTTCAAAATGGATCAGTCCAAGAAAGGGTTCTTGCCTGTACTGCAAGGTGTGAGATTGAGCTCGGCTGAATGCCCGACCACGGCAAAAGATAAAGAAGAGACGAGCGTTATCCCCTATGCTTCAGCCATAGGATCTATTATGTATGCCATGTTGTGTACCAGACCTGATGTAAACCTTGCCATAAGTTTGGTAGGAAGGTACCAAAGTAATCCCGGCAAGGAACACTGGATAGCGGTCAAGAATATCCTGAAGTACCTGAAAAGGACAAAGGACATGTTTCTCGTTTATGGAGGTGACGAAGAGCTCGTCGTAAAGGGTTACGTCGACGCTAGCTTCGACACAGATCTGGATGACTCTAAGTCACAAACCGGATATGTGTATATGTTGAATGGTGGAGCTGTAAGCTGGTGCAGCTGCAAGCAGAGCGTCATGGCGGGATCTACATGTGAAGCGGAGTACATGGCAGCCTCGGAGGCAGCGCATGAAGCAATATGGGTGAAGGAGTTCATCACCGACCTAGGAGTCATACCCAATGCGTCGGGGCCGATCAAACTCTTCTGTGACAACACTGGAGCTATTGCCCTTGCCAAGGAGCCCAGGTTTCACAAGAAGACCAGGCACATCAAACATCGCTTCAACTCCATCCGTGAAAATGTTCAAGATGGAGACATAGATATTTGCAAAGTACATACGGATCTGAATATCGCAGATCCGTTGACTAAACCTCTCTCGCGAGCAAAACATGATCAACACCAGAACTCCATGGGTGTACGATTCATCACAATGTAACTAGATTATTGACTCTAGTGCAAGTGGGAGACTGTTGGAAATATGCCTTAGAGGCAATAATAAAAGGATTATTATATTTCCTTGTTCATGATAATTGTCTTTTATTCATGCTATAATTGTATTATCCGGAAATCGTAATACACGTGTGAATACATAGACCACAATACGTCCCTAGTAAGCCTCCAGTTGACTAGCTCGTTGGTCAACAAATAGTCATGGTTTCCTGACTATGGACATTAGATGTCGTTGACAACAGGATCACATCATTAGGAGAATGATGTGATGGACAACACCCATTCCTAAGCATAGCACAAGATCGTGTAGTTCGTTTTGCTAGAGCTTTTCCAATGTCAAGTATCTCTTCCTTAGACCATGAGATCGTGTAACTCCCGGATACCGTAGGAGTGCGTTGGGTGTACCAAACGTCACAACGTAACTGGGTGACTATACAGGTGCACTACAGGTATCTACGAAAGTGTCTGTTGGGTTGACACGGATCGAGACTGGGATTTGTCACTCCGTGTTACAGAGAGGTATCACTTGGCCCACTCGGTAGTGCATCATCATAATGAGCTCAAAGTGACCAAGTGTCTGGTCACGGGATCATGCATTACGGTATGAGTAAAGTGACTTGCCGGTAACGAGACTGAACGAGGTATTGGGATACTGACGATCGAGTCTCGGGCAAGTAACATACAGTCTGACAAAGGGAATAGTATACGGGGTTGCTTGAACCCTCGACATCGTAGTTCATCCGATGAGATCATCGAGGAGTATGTGGGAGCCAACATGGGTATCCAGATCCCGCTATTGGTTATTGACCGGAGAGCCGTCTCGGTCATGTCTGCATGTCTCCCGAACCCGTAGGGTCTACACACTTAAGGTTCGGTGACGCTAGGGTTGTATGAATATGAGTATGCAGAAAACCGAATGTTGTTCGGAGTCCCGGATGAGATCCCGGACGTCACGAGGAGTCCCGGAATGGTTCGCAGGTAAAGAAAACTATATAGGAAGTGCTGTTTCGGCCATCGGGAATGTTTCGGGGTCACCCGATATTGTACCGGGACCACCAGAAGGGTCCCGGGGGTCCACCGGGTGGGGCCACCTATCCCGGAGGGCCCCGTGGGCTGAAGTGGGAGGGGAACCAGCCCCTAGTGGGATGGTGCGCCCCCCCTTGGGCCCCGCCTGCGCCTAGGGTTGGAAACCCTAGGTGGGGGGGCGCACCACTTGCCTTGGGGGCACTCCACCCCCCTTGGCTGCCGCCCCCCTTGGGAGATTGATCTCCCAGGGCCGGCGCCCCCCACTGGGGGCCTATATAAAGGAGGGCAGGGGGTAGGGCAGCCGCACCCCAAGTCTTGGCGCCTCCCTCCCCCTGCTACACCTCGTCCTCCTCCCGCAGCAGCTTGGCGAAGCCTTGCCGGAGTTCTGCTACATCCACCACCACGCCGTCGTGCTACTGGATCATCATGAACCTCTCCTTCCCCCTTGCTGGATCAAGACAAAGGAGACGTCACGCTGACCGTACGTGTGTTGAACACGGAGGTGCCGTCCGTTCGGCGCTAGGATCTCCAGTGATAGGATCACGACGAGAACGACTACCTCAACCCCGTTCTTTTGAACGCTTCCGCACGCGATCTACAAAGTGGTATGTAGATGCATCTCTCCTTTCACTCGTTGCTGCTTAGATGAACTCATAGATGGATCTTGGTGAAACCGTAGGAAATTTTTTATTTTCTGCAACATTCCCCAACAGCAATAACATAACCAAGAGCCCCGGCAATTCGGATACCAAGGATAACAACGGCAGGTCACGTTGCAACAAGCATAAGCGCCGCATTAATGGTGACAATACTGAAGATACGACAGTCAACGCCAGATTCAGAGGCTCTAAACCGGGTCAGGCGAAGAAGCCATTCAAAATAAACCCTCAGGGCCCATCCAGCTTAGACCGGATACTCGATCGCTCGTGCCAGATACACGGCACCCCCCAACAGCCAGCCAATCACACCAACAGGGATTGTTGGGTGTTCAAGCAGGCAGGAAAGTTAAGTGCCGAGACCAGAGACAAGGGGCTACATAGCGATGACGAGGAGGGGCCCCGACCGCCGAACAACAAAGGACAGAAGGGATTTCCCCCGCAAGTTCGGACGGTGAACATGATATACGCAACCCACATCCCCAAAAGGGAGCGGAAGCGTGCTCTCAAGGATGTCTATGCGTTGGAGCCAGTCGCCCCCAAGTTTAACCCATGGTCCTCCTGCCCGATCACCTTCGATCGAAGGGACCATCCCACCAGCATCCGTCATGGCGGATTCACCGCACTTGTCCTAGACCCAATTATCGACGGATTCCACCTTACCAGAGTTCTAATGGACGGCGGCAGTAGCCTGAACCTGCTTTACAAGGACACAGTGCGAAAAATGGGCATCGATCCCTCAAGGATTAAACCCACAAAGACAACCTTCAAAGGTGTCATACCAGGTGTAGAGGCTAGCTGTACAGGCTCGGTTACACTCGAAGTGGTCTTCGGATCCCCGGATAACTTCCGAGTGAGGAGTTAATCTTCGACATAGTCCCATTTCGCAGCGGCTATCACGCCCTGCTTGGACGCCGCACTACGCATATCTCAAGGTCAAGATGCCAGGACCTCGCGGAGTCATCACGGTAAATGGAAACACCGAACGCTCTCTCCGAATGGAGGAGCACACGGCGGCCCTGGCGGCGGAAGTACAGAGTAGCCTCTCAAGGCAGTTCTCCAATCCAGGCGTCAAACGTTCGGACAACGTCAAGCGAGCCCGAAGTAACCTACAACAAATTTGGCTGGCACGTTCCGAGCAAGCATAGAAGTGCGGCCCCAACCCCAGCCCCCGCCAAACGGTGATACTGGTACCACGCGTACATAATTACGCCTTGGAGATAGTGAAGGAAATATGCCCTAGAGGCAATAATAAAGTTATTATTTATTTCCTTATATCATGATAAATGTTTATTATTCATGCTAGAATTGTATTAACCGGAAACATAATACATGTGTGAATACATAGACAAACATCGTGTCACTAGTATGCCTCTACTTGACTAGCTCGTTTATCAAAGATGGTTATGTTTCCTAACCATGGACAAAAGAGTTGTCATTTGATTAATGGGATCACATCATTAGGAGAATGATGTGATTGACTTGACCCATTCTGTTAGCTTAGCACTTGATCGTTTAGTATGTTGCTATAGCTTTCTTCATGACTTATACATTTTCCTGTAACTATGAGATTATGCAACTCCCGTTTGCCGGAGAAACACTTTGGGTGCTACCAAACGTCACAATGTAACTGGATGATTATAAAGGAGTACTACAGGTGTCTCCAAAGGTACATGTTGGGTTGGCGTATTTCGAGATTAGGTTTTGTCACTCCGATTGTCGGAGAGGTATCTCTGGGACCTCTCGGTAATGCACATCACTATAGGCCTTGCAAGCAATGTAGCTAATGAGCTAGTTACGGAATGATGCATTATGTAACGAGTAAAGAGACTTGCCAGTAACGAGATTGAACTAGGTATTGGATACCGACGATCGAATCTCGGGCAAGTAACGTACCGATGACAAAGGGAACAAAGTATGTTGTTATGCGGTTTGACCGATAAAAATCTTCGTAGAATATGTAGGAGCCAATATGGGCATCCAGGTTCCGCTATTGGTTATTGACCAAGAATAGTTCTAGGTCATGTCTACATAGTTCTCGAACCCGTAGGGTCCGCACGCTTAAGGTTTCGATGACAGTTATATTATGAGTTTATGAGTTTTTATGTACCGAAGGAGTTCGGAGTCCCGGATGAGATCGGGGACATGACGAGGAGTCTCGAAATGGTCGAGATGTAAAGATCGATATATTGGACGACTATATTCGGACTTCGGAAAGGTTCCGAGTGATTCGGGTATTTTTCGGAGTACCGGAGAGTTACGGGAATTCGCCGGGGAGTATATGGGCCTTATTGGGCCATACGGGAATAGAGGAGAGAGGCCGAAAGGAAGGAGGCCTGCGCCCCCCCTCTGGTCCGAATTGGACAAGGGGGGCAGCCCACTTTTCCTTCTCCCTCTCCTCCTCTTTCCTTCTCCAACAAGGAAAGGAGGAGTCCTACTCCTTCTCTTTCCTTCTCCAACAAGGAAAGGAGGAGTCCTACTCCCGGTGGGAGTAGGACTTCCCCTTGGTGCGCCTCCTCCATAGGCCGGCCGCCTCCCCCCTTGCTCCTATATATATGGGGGCAGGGGGGCACCCCAAAGACATAACAACAATTGATCCTTGAGATCTATTAGCCGTGTGCGGTGCCCCCCTCCACCATAGTCCTCCTCGATAATATTGTAGCGGTGCTTAGGCGATGCCCTGCGACGGTAGAACATCAAGATCGTCACCACACCGTCGTGCTGACGGAACTCTCCCTCGACACTCGGCTGGATCGGAGTTCGAGGGACGTCATCGAGCTGAACGTGTGCTCGAACTCGGAGGTGACGTAGTTTCGGTGCTTGATTGGTCGGGCCGTGAAGACGTACCACTACATCAACCGCGTTTTTTTAACGCTTCCGCTTTCGATCTACAAGGGTATGTAGATTACACTCTCCCCTCTCGTTGCTATGCATCACCATGATCTTGCGTGTGCGTAGGAAATTTTTGAAATTACTACGTTACCCAACAGTGGCATCCGAGCCTAGGTTTTATGCGTTGATGTTATTTGCACGAGTAGAACACAAGTGAGTTGTGGGCGATACAAGTCATACTGCTCACCAGCATGTCATAATTTGGTTCAGCGGTATTGTTGGATGAAGCGGCCCGGACCGACATTACGCGTACACTTACGCGAGACTGGTTTTACCGCCGTGCTTCGCACATAGGTGACTAGCGGGTGTCTGTTTCTCCAACTTTAGTTGAACCGAGTGTGGCTACGCCCGGTCCTTGAGAAGGTTAAAACAACACTAACTTGACGAACTATCGTTGTGGTTTTGATGCGTAGGTATGAACGGTTCTTGCTCAGCCCATAGCAACCACGTAAAATTTGCAACAACAAAGTAGAGGGCGTCTAACTTGTTTTTGCAGGGCATGTTGTGATGTGATATGATCGAGACGTGATGAGACATAAGTTGTTGTATGAGATGATCATGCTTTGTTGAAGTTATCGGCAACTGGCAGAAGCCCTATGGTTGTCTCTTTGTTGCATAAGATGCAAGTGCCAAATAATTGCTTTACTTTATCGCTATACGATAGCAATAGTTGCAAGAGCAATAGTTGGCGAGACGACCATGTGACGACACATTGATATAGATCAAGATGATGAAGATCATGGTGTCGTTCCGGTAACAATAGAGATCATGACAGTACTTTGGAGATGGAGATCACAAGCACAAGATGATGATGGCCATATCATATCACTTATATTGATTGCATGTGATGTTTATCTTTTATACATCTTATTTTCCTTAGTTTGACGGTAGCATTTTAATATGATCTCTCACTAAATTATCAAGAAGTGTTCTCCCTGAGTATGCACCGTTGCGAAAGTTCTTCGTGCTGAGACACCACGTGATGATCGGGTGTGATAGGCTCTACGTTCAAATACAACGGGTGCAAAACAGTTGCACACGCGGAATACTCAGGTTAAACTTGACGAGCCTAGCATATAGCAGATATGGCCTCGGAACACGGAGACTGAAAGGTCGAGCGTGAATCATATAGTAGATATGATCAACATATTGATGTTCACTGTTGAAACTACTCCATCTCACGTGACGATCGGACATGGTGTAGTTGATATGGATCACGTAATCACTTAGACGATTAGAGGGATGTCTATCTAAGTGGGAGTTCTTAAGTAATATGATTAATTGAACTTAAATTTATCATGAACTTAGTCCTGGTAGTATTTTGCAAATTATGTTGTAGATCAATAGCTTGCATTGTTGCTTTCATATGTTTATTTTGATATGTTCCTAGAGAAAATTGTGTTGAAAGATGTTAGTAGCAACGATGCGGACTTGGTCTGTGATCTGAGGTTTATCCTCATTGCTGCACAGAAGAATTATGTCCTTGATGCACCGCTAGGTGATAGACCTATTGCAGGAGCAGATGCAGACGTTATGAATGTTTGGCTAGCTCAATGTGATGACTACTTGATAGTTTAGTGCACCATGCTTAACGGCTTAGAATTGGGACTTCAAAGACGTTTTGAACGTCATGGACCATATGAGATGTTCCAGGAGTTGAAGTTAATATTTCAAGCAAATACCCGAGTTAAGAGATATGAAGTCTCCAACAAGTTCTATAGCTAAAAAGATGGAGGAGAATCGCTCAACTAGTGAGCATGTGCTCAGATTGTCTGGGTACTACAATCCCTTGAATCAATTGGGAGTTAATCTTCCAGATAAGATAGTGATTGACAGAGTTCTCTAGTCACCATCACCAAGTTAGTAGAACTTTGTGATGAACTATAGTATGTAAGGGATGACGAAAGCGATTCCCAAGCTCTTCGTGATGTTGAAATTGACGAAGGTAGAAATCAAGAAAGAGCATCAAGTGTTGATGGTTGACAAGATCACTAGTTTCAAGAAAAAGGCAAAGGGAAAGAAAGGGAACTTCAAGTAGAATGACAAGCAAGTTGTCAGTCCCGTGAAGAAGGCCAAAGCTGGACCAAAGCCTGAAACTGAGTGATTATACTGCAAAGGAAATGGTCACTAGAAGCGGAAATGCCCTGAATATTTGGTGGATAAGAAGGATGGCAAAGTTAACAATGGTATATTTGATATACATGTTATTGATGTGTACTTTACTAGTGTTTATAGTAGCCCCTGAGTATTTTATACTTGTTCGGTTGCTAAATATTAGTAACTCGAAACAGGAGTTACAGAATAAACAGAAACTAGTTGAGGGTGAAGTGACGATGTGTGTTGGAAGTGGTTCCAAGATTGATATGATCATCATCGCACACTCACTATACTTTCAGGATTAGTGTTAAACCTAAATAAATCTTATTTGGCGTTTGCGTTGAGCATGAATATGATTTGATCATGTTTATAGCAATACGGTTATTCATTTAAAGTCAGAGAATAATTGTTGTTCTGTTTACATGAATAAAACCTTCAATGGTCATACACCCAATGAAAATAGTTTGTTGGATCTCGATTGTAGTGATACACATATTAACAATATTGCTGCCAAAAGATGCAAAGTTAATAATGATAGTGCAACTTATTTGTGGCACTGCCGTTTGGGTCATATCGGTGTAAAGCACATGAAGAAACTCCATAAAGATGGATTTTTCGAATCACTTGGTTATGAATCATTTGATGCTTGTGAACCGTGCCTTTTGGGAAAGATGACTAAAACTCCGTTCTCCGGAACAATGGAACGAGCTAGTCACTTATTGGAAATAATACGTACCGATGTATGCGGTCCAATGAGTGTTGACGCTCGTGGCGGGTATCGTTATTTTTCTGACCTTCACAAGATGAATTGAGCAGATATGAGTATATCTACTTAATGAAGCACAAGTCTGAAACATTTGAAAAGTTCAAAGAATTTCAGAGTGAAGTGGAGGATCATCGTAAACGGAAAATAAAGTTTCTGCAATTTGATCGCGGAGACAAATATTTGAGTTACGAGTTTGGTCTTCAATTAAAACAATGTGGAATAGTTTCACAAACTCATGCCACCTGGAACACCACAGCGTTATGGTGTGTCTGAATGTCGTAGCTGCACTTTATTGGATATGGTGCGATCTATGATGTCTCTTATCGGTTTTACCACTATCGTTTTGGGGTTGTGCATTAGAGACAGCTGCATTCACGTTTAAAAAGGGCACCATCTAAATCCGTTGAGACGACACCGTATGAACTATGGTTTAGCAGTAAACCTAAGCTGTCGTTTCTTAAAGTTTGGAGTTGCGATGCTTATATGAAAAAGGTTTTCAACCTGATAAGCTCGAACCCAAATCGGAGAAGTGCGTCTTCATAGAATACCCAAAGGAAACTGTTGGGTACACCTTCTATCACATATCCGAAGGCAAAACATTCGTTGCTAAGAATGGATCCTTTCTAGAGAAGGAGTTTCTCTCGAAAGAAGTGAGTGGGAGGAAAGTAGAACTTGATGAGGTAATTGTACCTTCTTCCTTATTGGAAAGTAGTTCATCATAGAAATCAGTTCCAGTGATTCCTACACCAATTAGTGAGGAAGTTAATGATGATGATCATGAAACTTCAGATCAAGTTTCTACTAAACCTCGTAGGTCTACCAGAGTAAGATCCGCACCAGAGTGGTACGGTAATCCTATTCTGGAAGTCATGTTACTTGACCATGGTGAACCTACGAACTATGAGGAAGCAATGATGAGCCCAGATTTCGCGAAATGGCATGAGGCCATAAAATCTGAGATATGATCCATGTATGAGAACAAAGTATGGACTTTGATTGACTTGTTAAATAAATGGATCTTCAAGAGGAAGACGGACACTGATAGTAGTGTTACTATCTACTAAGCTCGACTTGTTGCGAAAGGTTTTCGACAAGTTCAAGGTGTTGAATACGATGAGATTTTCTCACTCGTATCGATGCTTAAGTCTGTCTGAATCATGTTAGCAATTGCCACATTTTATGAAATCTGGCAAATGGATGTCAAAACTGCATTCCTTAATGGTTTTCTTAAAGGAGAGTTGTATATGATACAACCAGAAGTTTTTGTCGATCCGAAAGGTGCTAACAAAATGTGCAAGCTCCAGCGATTCATCAATGGACTGGTGCAAGCATCTCAGAGTTGGAACATACGCTTTGATAAGTTGATCAAAGCATATAGTTTTGTACAGACTTACGGTGAAGCCTGTATTTACAAGAAAGTGAGTGGGAGCACTACAGCATTTCTGATAAGTATATGTGAATGACATATTGTTGATCGGAAATAATGTAGAATTATTCTGCAAAGCATAAAGGAGTGTTTGAAAGGATTTCTTTCAAAGAAAGACCTCGGTGAAGCTGCTTACACATTGAGCATCAAGATCTATATAGATAGATCAAGACGCTTGATAAGTTTTTCAATGAGTACATACCTTGATAAATTTTTTGAAGTACTTCAAAATGGAACAGTCAAAGAAAGAGTTCTTGCCTGTGTTGCAAGGTATGAAATTGAGTAAGACTCAAATCCCGACCACAGCAGAAAATAGAAAGAGAATGAAAGTCATTCCCTATGCATCAGCCATAGGTTCTATAAAAGTGTGCCATGCTATGGACCAGACCTATTGTATACTCTGCCCTGTTGGCAAGGGAGTACAATAGTGATCTAAGAGTAGATCACTGGACATTGGTCAAAATTATCCTTAGTGGAATAAGGAGATGTTTCTCGATGATGGAGGTGATAAAAGAGTTCGTCGTAAAAGTTACATCGATGCAAACTTTTACATTGATCCAGATGACTCTAAGTCTCAATCTGGATACATATTGAAAGTGGAAGCAATTATCTAGAGTAGCTCCTTGCAAAGCATTGTAGACATAGAATATTTGCAAAATACATACGAATCTGTAATATGACAGACCCGTTGACTAAACCTGTCTCACGAGCAAAACATGATCATACCTTAGTACTCTTTGGGTGTTAATCACATAGCGATGTGAACTAGATTATCGACTCTAGTAAACCCTTTGGGTGTTGATCACATGATGATGTTAACTATGGGTATTAATCACATACATATGTGAATATTGGTGTTAAATCACATGATGATGTGAACTAGATTATTGACTCTAGTGCAAGTGGGAGACTAAAGGAAATATGCCCTAGAGGCAATAATAAAGTTATTATTTATTTCCTTATATCATGATAAATGTTTATTATTCATGCTAGAATTGTATTAACCGGAAACATAATACATGTGTGAATACATAGACAAACATAGTGTCACTAGTATGCCTCTACTTGACTAGCTCGTTTATCAAAGATGGTTATGTTTCCTAACCATGGACAAAAGAGTTGTCATTTGATTAACGGGATCACATCATTAGGAGAATGATGTGATTGACTTGACCCATTCCGTTAGCTTAGCACTTGATCGTTTAGTATGTTGCTATTGCTTTCTTCATGACTTATACATTTTCGTGTAACTATGAGATTATGCAACTCCCGTTTGCCGGAGGAACACTTTGGGTGCTACCAAACGTCAAAACATAACTGGGTGATTATAAAGGAGTACTACAGGTGTCTCCAAAGGTACATGTTGGGTTGGCGTATTTCGAGATTAGGTTTTGTCACTCCGATTGTCGGAGAGGTATCTCTGGGCCCTCTCGGTAATGCACATCACTATAAGCCTTGCAAGCAATGTAGCTAATGAGCTAGTTACGGAATGATGCATTACGTAACGAGTAAAGAGACTTGCCAGTAACGAGATTGAACTAGGTATTGGATACCGACGATCGAATCTCGGGCAAGTAACGTACCGATGACAAAGGGAACAAAGTCTGTTGTTATGCGGTTTGACTGATAAAGATCTTCGTAGAATATGTAGGAGCCAATATGGGCATCCAGGTTCCGCTATTGGTTATTGACCAAGAATAGTTCTAGGTCATGTCTACATAGTTCTCGAACCCGTAGGGTCCGCACGCTTAAGGTTTCAATGACAGTTATATTATGATTTTATGAGTTTTGATGTACCGAAGGAGTTCGGAGTCCCGGATGAGATCGGGGACATGACGAGGAGTCTCAAAATGGTTGACACGTAAAGATCGATATATTGGACGACTATATTAGGACTTCAGAAAGGTTCCGAGTGATTCGGGTATTTTTCGGAGTACCGAGAGTTACGGGAATTCGCCGGGGAGTATATGGGCCTTATTGGGCCATACGGGAATAGAGGAGAGAGGCCGAAAGGAAGGAGACCTGCGCCCCCCTCTGGTCCGAATTGGACAAGGGGGGCAGCCCACTTTTCCTTCTCCCTCTCCTCCTCTTTCCTTCTCCAACAAGGAAAGGAGGAGTCCTACTCCCGGTGGGAGTAGGACTCCCCCTTGGTGCGCCTCCTCCATAGGCCGGCCGCCTCCCCCCTTGCTCCTATATATATGGGGGCAGGGGGGCACCCCAAAGACACAACAACAATTGATCCTTGAGATCTATTAGCCGTGTGCGGTGCCCCCCTCCACCATAGTCCTCCTCGATAATATTGTAGCGGTGCTTAGGCGAAGCCCTGCGACGGTAGAACATCAAGATCGTCACCACGCCGTCGTGCTGACGGAACTCTCCCTCGACACTCGGCTGGATCGGAGTTCGAGGGACGTCATCGAGCTGAATGTGTGCTAGAACTCGGAGGTGCCGTAGTTTCGGTGCTTGATCGGTCGGGCCGTGAAGACGTACGACTACATCAACCGCGTTGTTCTAACACTTACGCTTTCGGTCTACAAGGGTATGTAGATTACACTCTCCCCTCCTCGTTGCTATGCATCACCATGATCTTACGTGTGCGTAGGAAATTTTTGAAATTACTACGTTACCCAACAGATACCATGGGCATAAGGGGAGGGGCACAACAACGGCACGCCCAGAATGCGGCTCAACCACACTAAGGGGCTCCCTATTTCGCCATTTTCCTTTTTACACACTTTCAGGACCCTACTATTCGGAAGGCCTGTCCGGTAATACACTCGCTGAACCCACGATGCAACAGCCAGGGAGGGAGCAAGCCACGTCAAAAGTCCAGGTGGTTTCTATAACGAGTTTAATACCTGTTTTACTTACAATCCCGCAGCTTGCCCCTGGAGGGGAATATGTCAAATACTCCCATCTCTTGCTTACCGCACTTCTTGTATCGTTCTGCTTTCGCAGCAGACCCTTTTTTAATAAACAATATATAGCTCTTACCTATTATTGTACTTATCTATTTTTTATATTCAAATATGTTCAGTCATGACATCGTGCAACCGTACATTTTGGTGCGGACAATACACCAGGGGCTTACAACACCCCATAACATGGTGTGAGAAGACCGAACACTCTCACGAGTGCGGCACCCCGAACTTATAGCACTATATGCATCGGCTCCGAATCATGTCTTTGGTCAATAGTTGGGTTTGCCCGGCTCCCATGTTTTGGTACCTTACGTTCCGCATTGTTGGCTAAGGTAGCGCTGGGAGAACTACTGCGATTGTGCCCCAGTTGAGCTGGGTTAACACCTCAGTAGAGAAAGCTAAAACTGACTGGCATGATAGTGCGCGAGACCGGTCGCTGTTCGCGAGGTTTCTTCGAGTCCTTAAAGACTTATGCCGCTTCGAGCGAGGAACCGGACTTATCCGGCCTAGGCGTGGATAGCGCCCTGAACTCGGTCTTCCGAATACTAGGGGCTTCGCCGAAATTTAAAATTATAGAATTCTATGGCTAAGTGAGAGTGATAAAGCATTATCAGTCCGACGGCCTGGTTCGTTGTGCTGAACGCCTCCCTGGATGGACCCAAGAATGGGAACAAGAGCGCTCAGGTTTATCCCGAACACCCCAGCACTCGTGGCATGGGGGTCGAAGCCGACGACTTGCATCTCTCAGATTTGATAAACGGCCGCACAGAAGGTAATATTTTAAATTAACAAGCGTTGCTTAACGCATATGAACAAAGCTTCAGCGTATAGGATAACAAATGTGCGTCTACTCAAAAATTACATCTTTGGAGCACTCATCCGCTATACGGCGGGCAGCCTTCAGAACGCCATTATAATACATCTTGGGCGTACGATACTCCTTGCCCGGCAGTGGCGTGTCGGTCAACAGCTTCTCCGCGTCTAGCTTGCCCCAGTGCACCTTAGCACGTGCAAGGGCCCGACGGGCACCTTCAATACAAACGGAGCGCTTGACAACCTCAATCCACGGACACGTGTTCACCAGCCGCCGCACCAGACCGAAGTAACTCCCAGGCATGACTTCTCCAGGTCACAACCGAGCTATGAGGCCCTTCATGGCCTGTTCGGCCACCTTGTGGAGCTCGACCAGCTGCTTCAGCTGGTCGCTCAGGGGCACTGGATGTTCGGTCTCAGCATAATGAGACCAGAACACTTTTTCCGTCGAGCTCCCCTCTTCGGCTCGTTAGTATGCGGCGGCATCAGACACACTATGGGGCAGATCGGCGAAAGCTCCTGGAGAGCTCCGGATTCGGGTAAGTAGCAGATAATTAACTTTTATATTTTTGCTTTGCATAAAGAATGCCTTACCCGCCGCTATCTTCTTCATCGCCTCGATCTCCTGAAGGGCCTTCTGGGCTTCGGCCTTAGCGGTATTGGCACTCTCAAGAGCCAAGGCAAGCTCGGACTCTCGAGTCTTCGAGTCACGCTCCAAACTCTCGTGTTTTTCCATGAGAGCCTGGAGCTCTTGCCGCACCTCCGCCAACCGCGCCTCCTGCTTCTCTCGCTCGGTGCGCTCCAAGGCCGCACTATTTTCGGCCTTGGAGACTGCCTCTTTCAGGGTCGCCACCTCGGTCGTGGCTCCTGCAACATTAATGTTGGTCCTATTATTATTTTGCAACCAAGTATTTCTATATACATTTACAGGAGGTACTATGTACCCTCTTTATCCTCGAGCTGCTTCTTGGCACGGCCGAGCTCGCTCTCGGACCGCTCGAGGCTTTCCTTCAATGCATTGACCTCCGCAGTCAGTGCGGTAGAGGTCAGCAGCGCAGCCTGCATTCCCATATTGACATATTTCTATTAGACTCCTACGTATATCTTTTTAGATCCTCATCTCGTCTTTTCTTTCCGCACACCGAACTGAGCATCAGGGGCTACTGTCTATGCGGTAATATTTTTTATATGTTTTTGAACACATACCTCAAAGCCCGTTAACAGGCTTGTATAGGCTTCCGTCAGCCCGCTCTTGGTGGACTGAACCTTCTGAATCACCGCACTCATAACAGTGCGGTGTTCCTCGTCGATGGAGGCACCGTTAAGCGCCTCCAGCAAATTTTCCGGCGCCTCCGGATGGACGGAAGTCGCCGGCGTCGCAGGCTTGCCCTTCTTATGAAGGCGCCGCCTGTCAGACTCTGGAACCGCTGATGGTTCCGGACAAGGGTCCGGCCCGGGGCCGGACTTAGATCCCTCCGGAGCCTTACACCCTTTTGGCCTGGAGTCCGGAAGGTCGCCCTGTGGCGCCTCCAGGACAACCTCCTCCTGGTTTTGTCCCCTACGGGACTCCACCTCAGCATCGTCTGTAGGGAGAGGGGAGGAGGCCGTCGGAAGTGAAGTGCTATTCACGTCCGACGAATTCAGAGAACCGCTCGACGAATCGCCAAGCTGAGCTCTGGGCGGACTGCATAATTGGATTCGGCGTTAGACGCTATCGAATAATAAAGGAGTGCAATAAGTCATTCGGGTAGCCGGACGCTTACGATTTTGCTAGGGGCTTGACCCTAGATGGCCATTCCCCCCCGCCATCTTCGACGTCGGGGGCGTAGTCCGGCAGAAGGGTCTTCCCCTTCTTGGACCCTCCGGCTTCCCCAGTTGGGGCGACCTTTCTTTTCTTTCCTCCCCCCGTTGGAGGGGGATAGGCTTGTTCTTCTTCTTCCTCCTCCTCGTCTTCGGAGGCGGAGGGTGCGTTGGGGTTGTCGGGGAAATACGACGCCACCGGGCACCGAGAACTCTTTCGGGTCCCCGTGGCCTTCTCCTTGGCCTTCTTCTCCGGCACCACGTGAGGTGCCGGAACCATTAGATTTGCTAAGTCTGCGTCTGCTGGGCCTTCGGGCAAAGGGGCCGGACAGTCAAACTGTTCAGATGTCCTCTTCCAGTCCTGTCAAAGGAACGGGAGTTTAGATCCCACATAAAGTCACACTGTGAAATTCAAGTATCCCATAAGGGACTAAATGTAAGCTTACTTCGGAGGCTTGACGCTTGGCACAGAATTCGCGATCCTCGGTGACGGGAGGGGAGACCTCGGAACTCTTGAAAAGCACCTACCGGGCGTCCTCGTGCTTCGTTTCGAAGAGCCGGGATAGAGTCTGGTGCTGGGCCGGGTCGAACTCCCACAAATTGAACTCCCGTCGTTGACACGGGAGGATCCGGCGGAAGAGCATGACCTGGACCACGTTGACAAGCTTAACCTTCTTGGTCACCAGGTCTCGGACGTAGGTTTGGAGTCCGGTCACCTCTTCTGGATTGCCCCACGACAGGCCTGTCTCTTTCCAAGATGTGAGCCGGGTGGGGATGCCGGATCGATATTCGGGGGCCGCTGCCCATTTAGAGTCACGCGGCTCGGTGATATAAAACCACCCCGATTGCCACCCTTTGATGGTTTCCGCGAAAGCACCTTCGAGCCAAGTGACGTTGGATATCTTGCCCACCATAGCACCTCCGCATTCCGCTTGTCGGCCTTTCACAACCTTCGGCTTGACGCTGAAGATCTTCAGCCATAGGCCAAAGTGGGGCTGGATGCGGAAGAAGGCCTCACACACGACGATAAACGCCGAGATATTGAGGATGAAGTTCGGGGCCAGATCGTGGAAGTCCAGGCCGTAGTAGAACATGAGCCCCCGGACGAACGGGTGAAGAGGAAAACCCAGTCCGTGGAGGAAATGGGGAAGAAAAACAACCCTCTCATGGGGCCTGGAGGTGGGGATGAGTTGCCCCACATCTGGAAGCCGGTGCGCGACGTCGTTAGACAAGTATCCGGCATTCCTCAGTTTTTTGATTTGCCCCTCCGTGATGGAGGAGGCCATCCATCTACCTCCCGCTCCGGACATGGTTGGAGAAGGTTGAGGTGGGAAGTGCGGGCTTGGGCGCTGGAGCTCGAGCGCGCAGGGACGGATAGGCAGAGGAGGAAGAAGGCGTGAATGGAAAGGGTGGATTCTTATCCCCTTATATGGGTGGCCAAAACTACGAGCCCCCCACCGGCCTAATAAAACTTGCTTATCTCCCAAGCGTCGCGGTTAATGGCGCGCTTGGGTTACCCACACCCGTATTGAGGAGAATCCCAGAATAAGGGGACACGATCTCTGCTTTGACAAGACGTGCCAAGGAAACCGCCTCGCTAAACGCGCTGAGGTGGAACAGTAAAATGAATAAAAGCCTGGCCGTGGCATGATGTCACGCCGCGGAATACGTCAGCAGATCCGATTGATGCAAATGTTATTCTCCCTACGGTGGAATGTGGAACTTATTTTGCAGAGCCGGACACTACCCTGGTGTTCAACATCTTTGCAATGTCGAGTGAAAGCCTTGGGCGCCCCGCTTTGCAATATTCGGAGGAGGAACCCGCCTTGCAATGTCGAAGACAACTTGCGCGCCGGACTCGTCGTCATTGAAGCCTGGTTCAGGGGCTACTGAGGGAGTCCCGGATTAGGGGGTGTCCAGATGGCCGGACTAAGACCTTTGGCCGGACTCCTGGACTATGAAGATACAAGATTGAAGACTCCATCCCGTGTCCGGATGGGACTTTCCATGGCGTGGAAGGCAAGCTTGGCGATACGATATGAAGATCTCCTCCCATTGTAACCGACTCTGTGTAACACTAGCCCTCTCCGGTGTCTATATAAACCGGAGAGTCTTAGTCCATAGGACGAACAACAATCATACCATAGGCTAGCTTCTAGGTTTTAGCCACTCCAATCTCGTGGTAGATCTACTCTTGTACCACCCATATCATCAATATTAATCAAGAAGGAGTAGGGTTTTACCTCCATCGAGAGGGCCCGAACCTGGGTAAAAACATCGTGTCCCTTGTCTCCTGTTACCATCCGCCTAGACGCACAGTTCGGGACCCCCTACCCGA
>NC_041386.1:709394109-709398709 GCF_002162155.2 Triticum dicoccoides | reverse complement strand
GGGCGGGGCAGGGCGGGGCTGGCGTCGGCGGCGGGGCGGGCGGGGCGGGGCGGGGCTGGCGTCGGGGGCGGCGTGGGCGGGGCGGCGTCAGTGGTGGCGTCAGAGGGGATCGACGAGTGGCACGAGTGAGAGAGACAGGAAAGAGGGGGCTAGCGGCCCGGTGCTATAGCTAACTTAGCTATAGCGCGTGTTGGCAAAACACGCTATAGCTAAGTTATCTATAGTGTTGTTCCAGCAAAAACGCGCTACTGCTATTTTGTTTCATTCTTTATTTTTTTTGTTTTTCTTAGCTATAGCGCTTCCCAGGATAAAACGCGCTACTGCTAACTTTTTTCTTTTTCTTTTTTCTTTTTATTTTTTTATTTTTCTTGCATTTCATTTTCCACAACTTATTAGTTCCGTTTTCTTTTTCTTTTCATTTCATTTCATTTTCCAAAACTTCCTTTCTTTTTCTTTTTCTTTTTCTTTCATTTGCACTTTTCTTTTTCTTATCTTTCTTTTGCACTTTCCTTCCTTTAATTTGGTCCGTCGTTTGAGCAATATACCACTGTTACCCTCCGGATAATAATTAGTATAATATATCTTACATCATTTGACCGCTATCGGCGGTATACAAAATAGCTAGACACACACAAACTCTGGGGATTAGTTTGTCAGCTTGGGCGACGACGACGCTTCAGACTGATCTTCTTCCCTCTTTTGTTCATTGTCGAATAACTGAGCCCATGGTCGTGACTTTTCCTTCTCCAGGGATTACGATCTTTCGTAGGTAATGTAGTCTTCATTCTACTTTTGACGCATGTTTCATCATCATCAGCATTATCTTCCATCATCGGATCACCGTACTGGTCATAGTCTTCCTCGTTGGCGACTCCATCCATTCCGCCGATGCTCCTTTTGCTTGTCTTCACGACAACACGGCTGGGATTGATCGGATCAGTTATGAAGAAACATTGTGTCACGTGTTTAGCATGTACCCATGGCTCATTTTTGGCGATGGCGTTGACGGTACCGCTATCGGAGTCGGGTATACACAAGATAGTGAAATGTCGGTTTTCTCTGTGTACATTCTTAGCCCATCTAACACAGAACATCGTCGTGCTATGCAATCCAGAGTAGTTAATCTCCCATATCTCTTCGACCCTTCTGTAATATCTTTCAATTACATTCCCCGTCATGGATTCCATCGTCACCCCTGAGTTTTGGTCATCACTGTTTATATCTTTCTCCTCCGTGTAGAATGTGTATCCGTTGATATCATATGCTTGATAAGTCGCGAGTTTGGTCGAGGGGCCAGGTGCTAAGGCGTGTATGAGTGTTCCATTCGGACAACCCTCTTCCGGGGGATTAGCCAGAACTCGCTCTTTGAACCAACTCACGAAAGTGGATTTGTGCTCTCTAATAATTTCAGCGTCCGTCTTGTGCACCCCACGGTCACGGTACTTCTTTGCGATGGTCTCTTTGTGCAGTGTCATGAAATCTTCTAGCACATCTAGATGTTGTAGCACTACTAAGTTTGCCCTGTCAAGGTCGTTTTGTCAGCCCGAGCGTAACACAATCACATCCCTATGACCGTTGGTGTGACCTTCGCCTTCGAGCCGTCCACGGTGCTTGTTGACGGGCAAACCAACAATAGGGTCTTTTGTCAGATAAATCTCACAGAAAGAGATGCACTCTTTGGTCAGATATCCCTGGGCTATGCTTCCATCTTGACGGGACATGTTGCGAACGAATCCTTTGATGACCCCATTCATCCTCTCGAATGGCGTCATGCTATGCGGGAATGTCGGCCCTAGGTCGATGATGTCGTCCACGATGTGGACACATAGATGCACCATGACATCAAAGAAAGCAGGCGGGAAGTACATCTCTTGATCATTCAGTATGACAACGATCTCTTCCTATAGCCTATGGAGTTGCTTCACACTGATCGACTTTCGAGAGATAGCATCAAAAAAGTGGCATAGGTCAGTAAGCGTCTCACGCACATGTGTGTCCATAATCCCTCTAAGTGCAACCGGGAGTAACTGCATCATCATCACATGATAGTCGTGAGACTTCATCCCACTAAACCTTTTTTTCTTAGTGTCCAGATATCTGCTTATCTTCCCACGGTATCCGGAACTAACTTTGATTCCAGCAAGGCACTTGAACAATTGATCGACCTCCTTCGGATTAAGGTGAAGCAATAGTGGGGTCAATATTGTTCTTCCTTCTTGTTTACTTTTTTGCCCCTATCTTCCGTCTTCGTCTCCGTCTCGGTCTCCTCTAACCTGTTACCGGGCATTTGGAGATCTTTCCTGATATTCAAAAATTCCAAGTCTTTTCTTGCCTTCGGCCCATCCTTGGTCCTCTCAGGCATGTTCATCAATGTTCCAAGCAAACTCTCAAGGATATTTTTTGTGATATGCATTTGATCAAGGCTATGAGGTGTGTCAAGTATGGGCCAGTATTCCAAGTCCCAGAAAACAGATCTCGTCTTCCATATCTTTAGCAGGGGTTCCGGCGCCTTTTTCTTCATCTTTCCCGGGGAGGGGCACTCTTCCTAGTTCTTCAATAACTCATATATGTATGCACCGCTACGCTTACGTGGAGGACCTCGATGCTCAGCCTTACCATTGAATAGATCTCCACACTTTCTCCATGGGTCATCCTTCTCGAGCCATCTTTGATGCCCCATGTACACGATTTTTGAAGACCCGTCATCTTTCGATAGCTGCAAAGAAGTCATATCATCCATGCACCTTGTGCAGCAGCAATATCCGTGGCACACCTGGCCGGAGAGATAGCCGTAACCGAGATAGTCCTGCACCGTCGTGATCAGCGCGGCTCTCATGTAGAAATACTCTCCTTTTCTTGCATCCCATGTCTTGGCCGACATTTTCCATAAGGTATCTAGCTCCTCTTTCAGTAACCCGAGATACAGATTTATATCATTTCCCAGTTGTCTCGGCCCTTGAATAAGCATAGCCATGTGTATGTATTTTTCCTGCATGCACAACCAGGGGGGAGGTTGTACACCCATACAAACATGGGCCATGTGCTATAATTGGTGTTCTGGTTGCCAAATGGATTCATGCCATCACTACTAGCGCCAAGCATGATGTTCCTTGGATCTTTTGCGAAAAATTCAAATTCAGCATTTAATGCTCTCCACTGGCTAGCATCTGCAAGGTGTCTCAGCTTCGGCTCATCTACCTCATCAGGCTTCACCCTCTCCGTGTGCCAGCGCATAAGCTTTGCTTCCTTAGGATCTATGAAATACCGCTGTAGACGCGGAGTGATCCGAAAGTACCATACAACTTTCTGTGGAGATTTCTTTCCGGCCTTTTTATATCGTGAAGCATAGCACTTTGGACAGATGGTTTTTTCCGCGTGCTCGTTCCGATATATGATGCAATCATTGATGCATGTGTGATATCTAATATGTGATAGATCAAGAGGGCACACGATTTTCTTTGCCTCCTCAACACTAGTAGGACATAGGCTTCCTGCGGGAAGAATCTTCTTTAGATACTTCAGAAGCTCATCCAGGCTTGTATCTGTCCATTTGTTTTTTGCCTTCTTCTTTAGAAGTTCTAGTGTGAAACTCAAGCGGGTCACCTCTGGATTGCAACCATCATACAAAGGAGTCATCAAGTCTACCTCCAGTTGCGCTAGTTTGGCCTCCTCTCTTGAAGCAGCTCTGTAGCTAGTCATCTTCTTGCGAAGCAGGTCTTGAACATGTGGGTCCCGCATGGCTGAACTTAGTAGCGACGAAGACGGAGGCGTGTCCGCTTCTTCTCCACCTTGAACTGCCTCTTCGCCATCGACATTTCCGAGGCTGTCTTCCTCTTCGGGCACATAATCGGTCATCTCTTCATCTGGTGGCCCCATGTCGTTATTTCCTGCCCCATTGACGTCCTCCTCCTCATCATCATCATCTTCACTTATCCACCGAGTATGGCCAGGCATGAAACCATTCATGAGCAGGTGCGCCTTGAATTTACCACCCTTAAAGGGGTCGAGCCTAACTCCTCCTTTGCATTTTCGACACAGACATAAAACATCCTTCGGTCTTTTTTCATACATGTCATCCACAGCGGATTGCTAGTATCTTTCCACCATCCTTCCATTGACCTTCATTATCATCTGCGCCCGGAGCAAATATTATAACCACGTATATATGCATGCATGGATCAAATTCATACAAAAATTTGGCATGACCTTCCCTAAACATAGGACATATTGAGTTTGCATGCCCGAAATTCGCCGAAACGGAATTGAATCGACATTTCGGCAAAACATAGGCAAATCATGTCACCCACATTATTTCATCAAATACACAATATAGGCAACTCAAATTATGCCACACACAATTCGGTATATATATTCTCATATCGCCCATATATATAGTTTCGGTCCAATCCACACAAACACCTTTTTTTGCTCACCTATGTGTCGAGAGGGATATCGAGCACCTTTCTTCTTAATTACCTATTAGTTCTAGATATATAGCTCTAACTAGCTAGCTAGCCAGCTAGCTAGGGAGAGAGCTAGCTGGCTAGCTAGGGAGATAGTGGGAGAGGAGAGGGAGAGAAGAGGGAAGGCATTAATGGAA
>NC_041386.1:709357813-709393656 GCF_002162155.2 Triticum dicoccoides | reverse complement strand
AGGGGCAAAGAAGAGGGGGAAGCATTGAAGAACAAGCAAGTGCAAGAGGGAGGGGGAGAAAGAAAGGGGGGAAGAAGTGGGGGAGGGGGGAAAGGTGGTAGATATTATGGCTGGCGACCATAGCAGTAGCGCAGGTCACCAAAGCACGCTACTGCTATGTGTGCCAGCCAAAATATCTACTGGTACATAAAACTATCTATAGCGCTTTCTCAAAAAACACTTTACTACTAAAATATTACACATAGAAGAAGTAGCAGTAGCGATTCTTGGTGGCCCAACGCTATTTCTATATTACTAACAGTAGCGCTTGTTAGACTATGAACGCTGCTACTATTTTTTGGCCGGGGGGTGTGGTGTGGTTAACTTACTAGTAGCGTACCGTCTAAAAGCCAACACTGCTGCTAAGTTTTACCAGTAGCACGGTTTGTGACACACTCTACTGGTAATTATTAGTAGCGTTGGCTCCAAAACAAACGCTACTGGTAAACTTCTATGTATAATCCTTTTCCCAGTAGTGTCTTACCGCGGCTGCTGGCATGGAGTTAGCCTGGGTTTCTTCCTCGAGTCCTGTCATGATCGTGCACTCGATGAAAGAGCTTTACAAGCGGCATTGCCCTTCTGCACTCACGCGATATTGCTGGATCGGGCTTTTGCCCATTGTCCAAGATTCCCCATTGTTGCCCCCCCATGGGAGTCCAGGCCCTAGTCGAACTCTTCTTGCTGGCCCAACCCAACATGCATTTTAGAGTGCTGCGCCAGGGCGATAGGTGCTCCGCCAGTCACGCATCCTGAGACAGTGGGCGGGGGAACAACACGTCGAAGCCATGGACTCCATAGTATATGTTGGTAGCTAGCATACAGGATTGAGCCATTTTTGACCAATTGGTCCGTATATCATAGGCGATCGAACGGCCGCCCCCATCTTACTAGACCAACCTGCTATAATTATTCAGGGTCGGTTCTGTTCGGAGTTTCAAGGGAAACCTTAGAGCTTTCTTCGCTTATGTTCCCGTGTCTGGGTCGATCAGAGGTTCGGCTTTCTTCTCCCCCGCCCTCACCTATGAAATGGATAACCTTTGCTACCACGGATTTCATGGAAACAAGGTAATCCGTAGTTGGTAGCAGATGTTCCGCGGGATCAGATATCCTCCGTCTTGTCTCTGCATTCGAGGAATGCTTGTAGCTGACGCTTTACGCCCAATAATTCCGGATAACGCTTGCATCCTGTGTCTTACCGTGGCTGCAGGCACAGAGTTAGCCGATGCTTATTCCTCAGACACCGTCATTGTTTCTTCTCCGGGAAAAGAAGTTGACAATCTTATTGTTGATTATATCTTTTCATTGAAGTGGTCATGTTATATCTTTTCATTGAACTGGTTCGATTGTGCCCAAGTGGCCTTTTTTATTTTCCAGGGAATGAAGCCGAGTGGCCTATGTTTTGCCGGAGTGCTGATTCATTTCCATTCCGGCAAATTTTAGGTGCTCGATTTGTCCACTTTTTAGCAAAGGTCATGCCAAAATTTTCCGTGAATTTCGGGATGACTTGTGCTACAAACTAGGACATATTCAGTGCGCGGGATTTGCCGCACCTGGAAGGAATCAATGTTCCTGCAAAACATAGGCCTTTTTATGTAATTATTCAGTTTATTAGGTCTAGAATTAATTGACTAGATTTAATCATTGGAAACATGGCTAGCAACGATGAAGGACATGGTTCCGGTGATTGCGACGACGTCTACCGGCGGTAAACGAATATTTGAGCCTTGCCAACGATCAACGGTTGTTGTTGCTGGGCCCACCTGTCTCATCCGAGACCAACATGAAGACCAGCGCTGAGACTGGTGTTGAGACCCAGACCGACACCCACATAACAACTCGCTTCTCTCCCCTCCACTCACTTCATCTTCCCACTTTCCCCTCCGCCGCCGCATCGCCGCGTGCGTCCACGAGCTGGCGGCCGCGCGACTCCACCCGCCGCATTAGTCCCTCTCCTCCGCTCTCCACTCATCTCTCTTGTCCACTCACTCTCCACCTCTCGCCCTCTCACCTTCCCGACGCGCATCGCCGAGCCCGCAACCACCACGCCATCTTGCCACGTCCACCGCACCAGTCTCCGGCGAGCCGTATGCGACTGCTGGGGACGCACGCATGGAGCTTCATCACCCAGGCGTGGGTGCTGGATCCGGTCGCGTTCCGTTCGGATCCGCGGCGGTGCTGGTCTCCGGCGAGTTCGACGGTGGATCCGAAGCGGGGTTCCTCGATCTGCAACGCCGGAAGCTCCGGTATGCAGATCCGACCCCTTTCATCCTCTACTTTTCCTTTTGCTGCTTCCCTGAACTGATCTCCTACTCGCTGATGTATCGAGGCGCCGTGACCTGGCCTCACAAGCAGGGCCAGGGCGACGACTGCTCCCGACAGCCAAGACACGGCCACGGTGGTGCAGCCTGTGGTCTACATCGCAGGCAAGAAGCACCACCAAGAGGTCGGGTCACGGTGGTGCAGCCTATGATCTACATCGCCTACCTCTCCGCCGTCTTCTGCAACCCCCACCACTTCCGAGGCAAGGTGAGACAAATGGCCCCTCCCCGCTCCACCGTTCCCATGAATCCCAAGAACATCATACGAGTTATATGCTTGTATACTCTGTACTTCAAACTATCATCATGTTCATTGCCAATAGTCTTTGTGAATCCCGTGTTTTCAGATAACAGCAAGGTTTCTGAATATTTTGTGATACACGAGAATTAGAGGAAGGATGTGGAAACTTCAGAGCTAAGTGTAAGAGAGAAGCAGGTGAAGAGTTAGATAAAGGTTTTTCCCTGATCTACATGCAATGCATTTCTCCTTAGAAACAAAACTGCATGCCATTAGCTTCACATGTTAGACATAAGCTTTACTAATTCAATTGGCATGGTACGACACAATTCTAACTGGTTTCCGTATTGATTAATGGTACCCATGTACATTCAGTAGGGCGAGTTAGTCTTGCTATATTGCATTCAGGCATAGTGTTGAAATTTCATCAAAAATAAGTTCGCCCATGATATTTAAGATCAATTCTGGAAGGATGACCTGACATACCTGAACATAAGATAAACATAAGGTGACTAAAAAATACATTGAACCAAATGTGCCTGACTGAATTTTACTTGGAAGTACTAAATATTATTTGGAATCATATGTGTTATTAACTTATTATTCTTTGGATGTGGCTGGCCATTGCTAGCATGCATACATGTAGCCACATCTATGTGATATGGTCAGTATATATCTATCATGAGAATAGTGTCTCATGCAATCAAGTCGCAATTGTTTATCCTCTTCGATTATCTTGCACTGCAGAATTGTTGTACAGAACAATTTTATAGGTGGTATTCGTTATTTCTCGGTAATGTATATGGAACAATGATCACACATATTCCTGTAAGCTATAGTCTCTTCACATTTATGCATATTCTTGCTGAGGCAGAAAAGAAAAGTAGTTATAGTAAGTAGATATATTTCTTCCCATTTGTGTATTCTTGCCGGGAGAGAAAAACATTAGCGACAAATAAGCAGTTATGTATAAACTTCTGCCATGCAAACTGGAAACGAAAACTGATTATCATTTTCTGCTTTCTGACTTGCAATGTAGGATGTGAGAGCTTATATCCCCATAAAATAAGTAAGAGTTACAAAGTCTTTCAATGGTGGTCTTGTATACCCTCATAATTATTGTTGTTGTCGTCTTGTATAAATAGCCAGGTTCTTTTTCAGTTTTTTCTTGGGCGTCGATGAGCACAGGAGCTCGGAGGAGGCCACCATGGAGCTGATGCCACCTCGGCAAACAAAACCTGTGCATAACGAGAATGACGAGGCGAGCCAATACTACAGAGGAGCTGGACCATAGTGAGGTCTTAATTTTAAGTAGCAATCTTGGTTGCTAGCATAGGTAAGGTTTGAAGTATCTGTCCACCTTTTAAAATATAAGTGTCTAAATACTAAATAATGATTATAGTGATTTAAGACAATCAGGTGCCGTTTGGTTTAGCATATAAGTTTCTAAATACTAAATATAGGTATCTATCAACACTTTGGTTTAACAATCAGGCACCGTTTTCTTCATCTTGCTAGCTCCAGTTTGTTGCAAAGAAACTATTGACTATAGTGATCTATGACCGGACTTCCTGCTGATTTAGTGATTTATGATTCCTACAAGTATATAGGAATATTTCAGCTCCATCATAGGAAAAATAATCTGAAATAGAGTTTCGGTGAACTTGAATATCATGACGTGAACTTGCTTCATTTAGTTTGAACTTGGCAAACATGGTGTTTACAGTACATTATTCATGCTTGCTCTGACACTTGTGTGTTCAATGCTTATGTATCTTATTAATGTTGCTCAAAATATCATGTTTGTAAGATCGGGTAGATGTTCTGGTGACCTCAGAACACCATTTCAGAATACTCTTCTTGTGATGAATTTTTTTGCTCCCATAGCAACGCACGGGCAATTACCTAGTAGATGGTAAAGAGCCTTTTTATGTTCAAGCACGGTTATTTTCTAAACAACTCACAAAATTTTTACATGTCTATGTGCCCGGTTGCAACGCACGTTCAGTTACCTAGTTAACAATAAAAAGGCCAAGTCTTTCATCTTGAAAGGAGATTTTTTTGTTCAACATGATATTGTGTTTCTAGCCTCATTTGGTCTTTGTTGCAGGTTAAGAAATTTACAGCTTAAAAATTAATAACGCAGCGATCCCCTTCCTATAGTAAAAAATGCTTATTAGGAATCGTGATATTACAATAATCTAGAAATGGTTATGTAAAATACATAATATTCACTGTTGTTGGCATTTTCACAATTATCTTGATTTTATCTCACTGCAATTCATTGCTCATGGCTTATACTGGCTTTTCTATTTTGAATGTTCTCTTTCTTTAGGAATCTGGCTACTGTTTGGTGCTAACTCCTGTGGTAAGTCATATTATATCTTGTGTCAATAGCTTGTATAATTTTTTTGCATCATTTGCACTCATAAGATTTTTATTAATGATGGTAATATAGGGAGCACATGTACGTGCAGCTGTGGAATGATAACCCAAATCACCTCAATTAGAAAGGGGAGGCCAAACTATGATATGGTTTAGTACCAGTTGATGGAGCAACAAAAGGTAATGCCTATCTTAGTAATTCTAAGCTCATTTCCCCCCAATAAGTGTTCCTTGCAAAATGATATTTTCCAATATAATTTAATGCATGTGCTTCTTTACATCAAATATATTTTATACTGGGTTGATGGAGTTGGCTGTGTTTGCATTTGATAATGCTTTCTTAAGAGTCTTTTTATGACACCAGTACATAATTATGGTTGGGATTTTGAAGGATAGTTGTATTTGGTTACCTGTATTATAATTTTTCTTGAGTTAATTAAATCAGAAGCTATTTTTATCAAAAAGCAATTTCCTTTCCTATGAGGCTATGATGGCAATCATAATTATGCCCGTGTGAAATTAAAACAAGCATTTTAGATGCAGTTTGTGGAAAATGTCATTATTTTTCCAAGCCATGATGCTATCGTCAAATTAACACATCAAATGCGTTACCTCTTATAAATTAAATATTTCCAAGCCTTGATGTCATTCCTTTTTCTTTCCAAGCCTAATCAAAATATGGAAGCTATGATGTATATTGGGTATTGGTCACTTTGTTGTGTGTATTATTTTTGGAACTGCTGTTGATGGCCCGTGGCCCCGTTGCAAAGGGCTCAAGATAAGATCAAGGAGTACCTCAAGGTAATTCTCGTTCTGCAATGTTTTGTTCATGCTATGAAATCTTATTTTGATACATTCATTAGAATTTGCCTTGAACAATGTCATGAACTATCTGTTTATTCAGTTTAGAGTCATCTGTGGAGGTACTGATCAGCATGCCATCCGTTCTTTTCTAACCAATTCTGGTTCTTAACAAGTGATATGTTTGGATTTTGTTAGCCTTTTCCTGTCCACTTAAAAGTTCATATTTGTTAAACTTAACCTGAACTACAACACATAAGCAAACTATCATGCGTTAATGTACTAGTGATAGTAGTTCACAAACTACAATATCCAAAGGGGTTGTGTAGTTGCTTGTGTGCAAAATAGCTAAATTATGTACAGTAGGCCTCAAAAGAATAACTATGGTTGTGCTACAGCTATGTGGTTTGAACACCTATTTTTGCTGTTAATTTGCATAACATACGTCAAATTCATTGGTTGTAGAAGGACAATTTTGTTACTCTCAGCATTTATTGTTGGTTACAGATAGAATGACAAATTAAAGGCTCATTTCCCGCCAATAAGTGTTCCTTGCAAAATGATATTTTCCAATATAATTTAATTCATGGGCTTCTTTCCAATATGTGGAGTTGGCCTGTGTTTGCATTTGATAATGCTTTCTTAAGAGGCTTTTTATGACACCCGTACATAATTATGGATGGCATTTTGAAGGATAGTTGTATTTGGTTACCTGTATTATAATTATTCTTGAGTGAATTAAATTAGAAGCTATTTTTATCAAAAACCAGCTTCCTTTCCTATGAGGCTATGATGGCAATCATAATTTTTATAGTATACCTCAACCAAACATACTTTTGATAGTACACCTCAAGCAAACATAACAACTATTACAGTTTTAGAGAAGATAAAGATCCAGAATTGTTCATACCTAGAGGTACTCGCCTTCTTGATGCTCCTTGCTTATACAAGGTACTCCTTGGGAAATTTTCCTCCAGGTCTGGTTGTTGTGATGGCCGAAAGAACATGGAGGGGGAGGAGGGACGGTAGAGGAGGTTCACATATATAGGTAGGCCATGCGGAGGATAACTGGCTAGCAGATCATTCCATAATCTAGCACTACCATATATACCTGCACGGTGCACATCTATTTCCTTTTTCCATCAAATGCACACCTGTTAATAAATTAGGCATTGAGGGATGGCACAAGAGGTTAACATATATTGGTAGGCCATGCAGGGGAAGGCTGGGTAGTAGATATCTTTGCTTTTTTCAGATATATACTTATGTATGGTGCAGATATCTTTCCTTTTTTCATCAAACGCACAACTCTTAATATATTAGAAAAGAAGTCAGAAATCAGAACTTACTAAAAAATTAGATTGTCCTTACTGTCCTATCCATACTTTTGATCATGTTGATGTCCATTGGCATGCCTTAATTTTTTTTTGTGGTCCTCATTTTTTCCCAAATGCTTATGTTCTGACACAAAAGCTTCACGAACTTATCATTGATTTGCATCTATCACAATAGAAAATTGACGGCGTGCACACTAACATATCTACTATTAAAGTGGTTTTAGTTGTGTACTGTAGGTACTGATCAATAAGAAAAACCATTCCTATCTCATTTTTGTTACTCTATTCAGGAACACATAAAAATATAATCAGCGTTTATTCGCTAGCTGGAATTAAAGGCAACGGCTAGAGTGGAAGATAAAGGACAACTTCAAGATTAAATAATATATGGAAGGTACGTGCCGTATGACCTTCATATGTTTATTGACTATTCTCTAGCTGGAATGTGATTATTTCCGACGAAGAAAACCTCAGATAGTATAACAGTACGTGTATGGAAGGAGTTATACTATACGAGGTATGACCGTCATATGTTTATTAACTATTCTCTAGATGGTATGTGATTATTTCCGATGAAAAAAACCTCGTATAGTATAACAGTGTGTGTATGGATGGAGTTATACTATACGAGGTACTATATGATGCGAGGCACGGAATGTCTGAAAACATCACCTGTCGGGCTTTGAGTATGTTGTTAACCTGCCATGTTCCAACACAAAAGTACTCCGGTTCACCTGGAGCACCAAACCTGGTCCAAACTGGTCTGGTCTACAACCGTAAAATTTAGATAGAAGGAAAGATAAATATACAACCAACATAGCTAGTCGATGCCACTATCAATCACTCTTTAAACAATATAAAAATTTCAAAAAATGTCATCTGATCATCTAAGCACAGGCATTCAAACGGATTATTATTTAACAAGCAACTAAACATCACTTTATTTTTAGGTATTTATCGATGCAGCAGTCCTCCTTAGCCACCAATAAATCTCAACGCTGCTCTAACTTGATCTAGAATGTTATCCTTTGCTTCATTCTCCCTGACCATCAGCATCTGGACCATTAGTCGCTTCCTGAGACTTTGTGGATCCTTCAAATTATGCATAAACAAAGTCAGAAGATATATTTAGAAAAAATATGAAAGCTGTAACCTCATTACAAATGCACTTACGTCAGTCCTAGGCATGTTATGAACCATGTCATTCCCGATGGTTTCATACAGATGGGCCATCTCCTGTAAAACATTGAATCCGGAGTCCATGCTGTCACACAAAAACACCATATTTTATATAGCTATATTAGAGCACGCACTAATACCCAAGCCAAATTTAAAATAGTACCGCCTAGGTGAAACATGAATGTTCTCTTGGTCGGGCCATTCCACAAGTTGGCTGTTCCTATCAGGGGCCTCATGTTGCAAGACAAAGCTAAATTCTCGCTTCACTGAAAGGGCTTCCCTCTGAAGTTCAGTTTCATGGAAGTCCTCCTCAAAATGAAATACATCCTGGTTCGAATAATCAATAATGATAGTCCTCTCCATTTCCATGTTCATTGCTAAAATACCGTAGGACGAATCCACAAGTGACAGTGGGAGAAGATACTGCGTTTGGTGGACAAAGGTAAATGGCAAACAAAGTAACCAAACTAATTTATAAGAATGAGAACACTTACAATTGTAGGGGTGTGAAACAACTCGTATCTTGGAAAAGGCTCAAGCACGACATTGTTAATCAGTGCATTGGTGCGTTGTTCTTGGCTTAACCAAGTCTGCCTTAGCGCCCGTGCTTGCTCATGGAATCCCAAATTGAAAAAATGTGTCTTTCAAACAGAGTTGGTGCCTGCGCTCTCTCTGCTACGAAGGTAGTAATCTTACGCACATCAAGATTGAAGCATAACGGATGGACAAGTCCATCTCCTCGGATGGTGTCTTGGATGATCCGTAGGCTAATCTCGATAGGGAATGGGCGCGAGCTCCTAATGCAGATTGTGCTGAAAAAAAGGAAAAACAAGGTTCATGACAATTATGACTTTAAGTAAACGTAAACTCAAACGATAAAACTATGTTGTTGTCTATAACATATGAATAATTTAACAATAGTATATATCACATCAAATCACCTAAAAGAGTTTGTAATCTGTACCAAGTTAAGTATTTATATATTATGCACGGACCTGCAATAAAAATGTTGTAGTACATGGACCTGCAATAAAAATGTTGTAGATTTTGGATGGATGTGGTAGCATAGTAGTTTATCACTTGGTCAACATTGTTGTTGAAGGTGTTAGTAGTTTTCGACCATAGATTCTTACGTATTTAGTTTGAATAGGAAGGAAAGTTTGCTAAATAAGCATATTGACAATATGAAAGTAACCCATGTTTTATGAAAAACAAGTCCTCGATTGTTTTTATGTTAGACGCCGCAAAACACTGTGGTTCTAGACACAATTTACCAATACAATATAATATTTGGTAACACCCATTGAATATGTGTTTATATACTGCTTTTAGAAAAATAACTACACAATCAGCCTTTGTAACAGCCGTCAGTTCATCGTCTAAGACCACACGATCCTGACCAGTGTTCAATACTATGCAAAAAATCTTTCCTAAGGGCCTAACTCATTGGCATGGAAGATTTTTTACGGGGGTATATCTTCTAAACACAAAGTATAGATGTACAGGGCAGTGGACTTAGACAATGAAGTGCAAAAAAGATTAGATGTATTGGGCCATGAGAACTTACTCTAGTTGTTCTTCGTCTAAGGAAAGTGCTATGAAATCGTACATGTAGTCGACTGCATGTCGCACTCCCCCAAAATTCGTCATTGCTTCCATTACTAGGGAAAAACGTCTGTCGTGAAACTGGTAAAGAGAGGGAGGAAGGAGACCGTAGGATTTTATTGAGTAGAGATGACTGCCCTAGGGAATTGTGCGACAACGGTTAGGAAGATGCCCCCTATCGTTCCTTATTTGCATGTTTCCATAAAAAAAAATCAACAAGTAAGGCAAGATATTTGTTTTGATTACAATATGCACATAAATCAGTGACAGATTAAATCTCTCCTAATATATGTCTCCCTTTCCCCATAACTTTCCCAAATGAAAAAAAGAAAGAAACCGGATTTACTTTGTCGCGAGGGAGTGCAATGCTTGATGCCCACCCGTAAAGCGTTGATGGTTGCTTGTGTTGTGGGCCCCAGTGTTTTACCTATAATACATCTGTCTCGCTCTAAATAAACCTGCACCCCATGAGTTAACTAGTAGGGCCCTGATTTCTTTCCCTAATAAATCTGCCCCCCCTGATTTCAACTATGGGGCCCGGTGCCTTTCCTCTAATAAAACTTCCCCCCTCCTTTTTTTAGATGGAAATCAAGCTTCCCATTAACCAAACAGCTCAGCAGAGTCGTTGGCTATAAGACCGTGCACAAACTCAGGTGCTTGATCCGGCCACAAGACTAGGGCTAACGCATCCGCTACTTTATTACACGCCGTGGGGCAAAACGAAAATACCACTTGGCTAAAGTTTAATCTAGAAAAGCATCCGATTTCTTTGAACATCACTCCATTGGCTGTGAGGTCAAGGTCGCTGGTGTTGAGAGCCTAGAACAAGTTCAGTGAATCTGTCTGAACTTGCGCTCTTCATACCCCAACTCTCAGCTGCATACACACCCTGTAGATAAGTTGTCGCCTCCGCTTGGAGAGGATCACTTATGTGATGTATGTGACCCGCTCCGGCTCCCACTGGCTGCCCTTAGCATCTCTGATTATAAATCCCCAGCCGCCTCGGGAAGGGTTCTGCCTCATGCTTCCATCCGCATTTATCTGAACAACTTCCTGACCCAAGCATACACTGCAATCAGTTTTGTGCTGGCTCGCAGGTTGGGCATTCAGTCCGTGCCTCACCCAATCCTCAACCAAAACATTCACCCTCAGTGCCACATAGCTAGGATTCCGTGAAGCGTCACCAGCGTTCTCTTATTTCTAGCATCCCACCATGCCCACGGCATCATTACACATTTAAGTTTCATTTCTACAGGGAGCTTTAGGATGTTATAGTTATCTCTTTTGGAACATCACAAGCCAGCAAGCCTTCTCTTTCCTCATTCAACTGCATCTCTCGCCACAATGATTTGGCAAACTAACACTTGAGAAAAAACTAAGCTCCATCCTCATTCAGTCGCCCACACATTGGGCAGACTGTGTGTCAATTTCCATACCTTGTGGCTGCTATTGGCTGTCTATGACCATTCTTTGCATTATAATTATTTTAATTTTATAAGGACGGTAATATGGAAAATTCATATCGTCTTGCATCGCGAGCCGTAACCAAAAAGGTGTGCGTACTAAATGCCTCCTACCGCTTATCATCTTGGGCTGAATGATCGTTCATGAAAGACAAACAAAAAACAATAAAACTACTGACAACGTTGCAACAAAATCAATCCAATACAACTATATGGTAGCGCATCAAAGATTAATAATACAAAAACACAGTAATTTTTCAAATATACGTACATAGAAGATAAAGTATTATATAATTATTTCAATAAAATCATAGATAATTATTGTTTCCAGCCCTAAATAGCTGATGTATAGGATTTTTTATTGTCGTTTCGGCATGCATCGATCCATCTTCAGTTGCTTAAAACCCTCAAGGCCGCCTTGATTTCTTCTGGGATGTTTCCAGCTGCTTTGTTGTCTTTAACCATCAGCATATGAACCGTCAGTTGGCTCCTGAGCAGTACTGGATCCTGGAAAATATGCAACACATCAACCATTATATGATGAAGTGATTTTTTTAATAAACTTCACATAGAAACTCACCGTATATGCACTTACGGTAGTGTTCATCCATGTCATGCTACGCAAAAAACCAAGCTGGTGGGCCATCTCCTGTAGGACAAAGAAACCAGAGTCTTTGCTGTGACACAAAAAAAATGTGTTAAAAATTACAAGACAGGCTAAATTTAGTACATTACCGGCGAGCGTTATAACGGTATGCATCTTCTGTATAAGATCAATTTAACACATTACCGGCGAGCATTAGAAGACATGCTATCTTGTCGCCAATCCATTAGTGGGGCATTCCAACCCGGGATCCTAGCCTGCAACACATCGTTGAACTCTTGCTTCAACAATGTGATTTCCTTCATCATCTCTTTGTTATGAGTGCTCTCTCCAACTTTCCCAACGTCTCGTGATGGATCTAGTATGATAACCCTCCTTCTCATACGGCTTACTACAAGTAGCCCGTATGATGAATCCGGGATAGTCAACGGTAGTAGATACTGCAGCAGGTCGACACATGTTAATTGCTATTATGGTATTAAAATAAACATCAAGAATGTTGGTCTCTTACAACTATAGAGCTGAAAACATCATATTTAGGGAAGGGCTGGACAACAACATTGTTAATTAACATCGTGGTGCGCTCTCCTTGAGGCATCCAAGAATACCTAACTGCCTGTGACTGAGCATGAAACTGCAAGTCAAAAAAATATTTGCTTCCAACCAAGTTGGTGCCTGCCAGCCTCTCTACTTCCGCGTTTGCAAGCTTACGAACAACAAGATTGAAGCATACGGGATGAAGACTTATGTTCGTTAAAAATAGGGTGTCATGTAGCATCCGGAGGGTGATTTCTATCCGGTATGGTGTATCGCTTCTTATCCAGATTGTGCTGCAATGCAAAAAATGCACAACAACCTTTAGCAATGAATGTGCAACATTGGAACAAGAGTATATTAAAATGGCGACTTTTTCCATATAGTTTGATTGCTGTGACCAAACAATAATATTTACAGCAAATTAAGGGCAGCAAAAAGATGTTACGGGCGGTTAACATCTAGTAACTCACTTACATTAGGCTTGAAATAAAAAGTTGTTTCTTTCCAATAATCTGTTAGCTGTGTAAAACAATATGGCAATATGTACAACATAGTGAGGAAATAACTCTACAGTTCTATAATTTAGAGTAGAGAATATGAGAAAAAAATATTCAAAAATTATAGTTGATGTGCGCTGGAAATATTGAAAATCCATTAAACATAATTAAATCCTTCTTAATGGCTGCAACGTCTCATGTTCTCTAGAAACAGAATGAGATATAGCAATATACTAATCTAGGAACCGAAATCATGGTCGAGACTGTCCTTGCCTACATGTATGTACAGGTGTACAAACTATCACCTAACTACATGCCTATGCATGACATTAAGACGTGTACTCACAAACTTATGTATGTAAGTACACACGTTCCAGAATTGCTTGTATATTTATCTCATTATATAAGCAATGTATGAGAGAGTTCTAATAAGATTTCTATATAGAAAACTAACGTACAATAATATAACTTACTCCAATGTCTGCTCTTCATGAACGCCATTGATAAAGCGAAAGATGTATTCGAGTGCATCTTCCACAACATGCATTCGTGCGGGCAGAAGATACATGGGGCTCAGGCACAACCTATTGGGTCTCGGGGACAACACCCTCCAAGGGCATGGGCACAACAACCTCGAGGGGAGCAGTGTTTCCAACGACCGCCTCCATCGCTGACCGAAAACTCGTGAGTGATCGGTTATTCCTGATGGAATATATGCAAACTGGGGTCCGTAGGGAATTAGGAGGTCCAGGCCGTATGTATATATATATATATATATGTGTGTGTGTGTGTGTGTGTGTGTGTGTGTGTGTGTGTGTGTGTGTGTGTGTGTGTTTGTCATATTTATGGAGACTTAATATTGCCTTCCAAAAATAGAAAGCCATTTAATTAATGCCAAGCGTTTCTAATTAGGAAATGTTGTGGATGTATCAGATCTCTGGGATGTATCAGATCATTCTCAGAATTTTTGAGTGAATAATATCTTCTGATTGCATATTTTTTTATCATTCCCAGCGAAAAGAAACAATTCAACATTGTATAAACCAAATATTTGGATAGGACTATGTGTATCATACATTGAAGCATAATGCCAAAAGGGGTTCACTAAAACTTGACAAGCAAAAATGCTGACTTGATGATACTATTTTATTGATTATAATACACCATTAAACCAAAAAGAGATATAACGACATGCACCATGTTGATACACAAATTACTCCAGTGTCCATTTTTTCTGGCTTGAACACAGTCATTGACGTAAGAAAGTGTTTCGTCATAGGTCATCAGGCTGACTTCATGGATATCTTTCATAAAAATAAGTGTTAGTAAAAATGACAGCTTTATTACATAATTACATAAAATAACACAATGACACAAAATTAACAATACTTTAGAAACCCTACCTTGTAGATAATGATCATCATCATTAATATCAAGAGAGAAGAAGAATGTGCTCTCCCTCATAGTTTGCAGGCATTGATCCCTCCGATTTAACTGTACGTAAGTAACAACAATCTTCTCGAATAGATTTCCTGTGCGTTGCAAATGGTACAAGTGACGACCAACATGCTCTTGACTTAGGTGTAGAAAAATTATCTCCCGTATACATACAAAAAAAATGTTAGGCGTAGGGAACAATAAAAAATAAAAATAACCATATGAAAATCTCATATGCTGAATGAAACTTACTAAAAATTCATAAGGCGAATCTCAATGAAAGGGACATACCATCTATATACTGAATCTCACAGATGTTGTATCTTACCAGCATATACAAGAATAGCGACAACATCTGAAAAAATGTAATCATAATGAGACAATGCTATGTATGGACTTATGTGCAATAACAAAGCTGAAGGTGCTGCACCAGTGATGGTTTTTTCACGTAGCGACAATATGGCCCCGAGCTGTGGGAAGCATGGTGGACAAATTGTTGATGATATCCTGACGACCGACAAGCTAACCTCGTTCCTAGAATGTAGTGCGATGACAAACTCCCTGCATATATACCAAACATGTCCATCTAGCATTTCCGTGTGGTTGAACCCGACGAAAATGAAGTCATAAGTCATCCCGGTCTACAACATGTCGTTGAAGTAGAATGCTTGGTTTCTGTAGGCAATTGCTTCCATCTTAAATCCCTAATAATATTTTATAAATAATTAAAAAAAAATAGGTTGAGAAACTCTTTAACACATCTGCATACTGAAAAAAGTGCTATATGTGGTGATGAGTAATGACTTACGTGCTGATCAAGTAGTATAGAATGAAGGTATTGGTTTCCCATTGCATTCTCTCTGATCTAGGCCTTCCACAACACCTTAGCACGAACGATCCAACAATTGTGATATATATGTTCCATGTTGACATTCTGGAAAGTCAAGTTCCTGCATAGCATATGATGAATATATGAGATAAATAAATGAGCGCGATGGCAAATCAACGTACAGGATGATAGATCTTGCTTGTTCATCAGAGGGATTTCTACATGAGGGATGATAGGAGCCGGCGGATTTGCCATCACCCTCCTAGATCTTGTCAAGTTGTAAGAGATCACCATAGTCGTAGAGGATGTAGAGGATATTTCTGAAACTGTGTAAAATATGGAGGCTCATGTATGGTGGTGCGTGGCATTTATATATATTACCATAGTGGGCGGCGGGAAAAGCATTAACTTTAAAAAATTAGTTTTGGGGCTCTAGGTGTATATAAGAAAGTTTGATCAATCTTTGGAAACCAAATAAAGATTGATCAATATTTGTCATCTTATAGTAATCAAACAAATCAGGATCTGATTGCAATCGAGGCGAGTATCAAAATAATTACTGTTTATTTACTTTTAGTAACACAATAATTGTGGATCTCAATATAATGAAGGAGATACCCTGTTGCACTAAGGGTAGTCACGTAATATATCTATTTCCATTAATGCACCAACGTTACGTCTCATGCTTGAATAAGATAACTTTATTTTCCTTAACTGTGAAACAAAGTATACTATGCCTTGATTGCGTGCAATATTAAGTCTCATGCTCTGTACTTATGCAAATATGTTGTGTTGAACAAAGCATTGAGTTATTATTTCTGCTAGAGTTTTTTTTATGATTTATTAATACTTCAAATGAAATGAAATGCAATTGTGAACATAAGTCAAAATTTGTTCGTGTGTCAGCATTAGTAATTGTTGTGTTTGGCAGTAAACTTAAAAAATACACATTTTTTACATATTAAATTATTTTGAAGCATAAACAACACACACTAAATATTTTAACAGAACCTTGCGCACCTCTATCAAAATTGCTTGCTAGCTGTACTGGTGTAGGTGTCTCAGGAAAGTAATTACTTCTGTTTTTAATATCATGTACAGAGTCATTCGAACTAAGACGAATTTGTACTTGGACAGAAGTTAGTTTATACTACACAAAATAAAACCTGGTATTTATATCATCCAGTTCTAAATATATCAGCATACATTTTTCTGTTATCTAATAGGTAATTGCCTGTGCGTCACAACACTAATATGCTGATGATTTAAGGCAGCACCCCTTGATCATTCATATACTTGTGTTTAGGCCTGCAGTGCAAGGGCATATAGGGATGTCTGAAAAAACACAGAAATACAAACTGGTCGGACTGTTTCCAACGGAGAAGAAATCAATGGAAATCTTACCAGCCACCACATCCGCACCCACACACGTCAGCAACCAGGACTCGTCCTCGTCCTTCCCATAGGAGACCGTGGAAGAGGGACCGCGAGGCACACGTCCAGCACAACACCACGCGTCCAGCACAACACCATTAGGATGAAGGGCGGGATACGGGGAAGCAAGTGTTGGCGAGGCGCGGCCGTGGAGGTCAGGTGGCAGCCGATGAGCCAAGGAGGTCAAGGCACAACTGTGGAGGCCTATCGGTGGCCAAGGAGCTAAGGAGCGGTGGTCAGAAGTCGAGCGGCAGTCGAGGTTGGGGCTGGGCGAAACCCTAATGTCGCCAATTCGAGGCCGTGAGGAGGAAGGAGTGTGTGCGCTTGTGCTGTAAGCTGCCTCGCTCGGGCTGGGCTTTGGCCTCTGGCCCATGTGCACGAGGGGGACAAATAAAATAAAACTGAAAATCACATTGTCATCGATCATTTAGATAAGAAAACAAACAAATTAATCACCCTTCATTATTTGTCTTCGAACAATTACATTGATAAATGCTCATAAGGAGCAATGCAACAACTAACATACTAAGATATATAAATAACAATGTAGACACCCTCATGCTTGGTCCTTTGAAGGTGGTGGTGGCTTCTTGTCGCATGCTTGGATATGCTTCACGACCATCTCTGTCAAATGATTCACTTGGTTAATCAAAGTCTGCAGTTTTGCCTGCAGAATCTCATAGTTGGTAGGACCCCAACCGTCTTTCCTCTGTGCATTTGACCCCGTGTCACGCTGAATATCCCAGCCTGAGGGGACATGTGCACGTGGGATGTGATGCACCTCACGACGTCAGATTAGGTTATCAAAGTGGTTTGTGGAAAGCATGGTTGGGGACTGAATAGGAAGGATATGATCATGCTCTTTAGTATCTTACTCTTTCGTGAGGATCCCTCACCAACACCACGATCTCGGTGTGATTCTTCATCATCTTCCAGTTGACCTAGATGATCAGGGTGAAGCTGAGTCGGGTCTTCTTGATCTTGATTGTTATCCTCGGAACTATTGGATGACGACATGTTCGGGTGGTGCAAGGGTGGAGCAGTCTGAATTGGGTGGTGCAATGGTGGAGTGATACGTCTCCAACGTACCTATAATTTTTGATTGCTCCATGCTACTTTATCTACTGTTTTGGACTATATTGGGCTTTATTTTCCACTTTTATATTATTTTTGGGACTAACCTATTAACCGGAGGCCCAACCCAGAATTGTTGTTTTTTTGCCTATTTCAGTGTTTCAAAGAAACGGAATATCAAACGGAGTCCAAACGGAATGAAACCTTCGGGAACGTGATTTTCTCACCGAACGTGATCCAGGAGACTTGGACCCTACTCCAAGAAGTAATAGAGGCGGTCACGAGGGTGGGGGCGTGCCCCCTACCTCGTGGGCCCCCTGTTGCTGCACCGATGTACCCCTTCCTCCTATATATACCTATGTACCCCCAACAGATGAAATACGGAGCCAAAAACCTAATTCCAATGCCGCAACTTTCTGTATCCACGAGATCCCATCTTGGGGCATCTACCACGGAGGGCTTCTACATCAACACCATAGCCTCTCCGATGAAGTGTGAGTAGTTTACTTCAGACCTTCGGGTCCATAGCTAGTAGCTAGATGGCTTCTTATCTGTTTTTGGGTCTCAATACAATGTTCTCCCCCTCTCTCGTGGAGATCTATTCGATGTAATCTTCTTTTTGCGGTGTGTTTGTTGAGATCGATGAATTGTGGGTTTATGATCTAGCTTATCTATGAATAATATTTGAATCTTCTCTGAATTCTTTTATGTATGATTGAGTTTTCTTTGCAAGTCTCTTCGAATTATCCATTTGGTTTGGCCAACTAGATTGGTAGTTCTTTCAATGGAAGAAGTGTTTTGCTTTGGGTTCGATCTTGCGGTGTCCTTACCCAGTGACAGAAGGGGTTGCAAGGCACGTATTGTATTGTTGCCATCGAGGATAACAAGATGGGTTTTTTATCATATTGCATGAATTTATCCCTCTACATCATGTCATCTTGCTTAAGGCGTTACTCTGTTTTTAACTTAATACTCTAGATGCATGCTGGATAGCGGTCGATGAGTGGAGTAATAGTAGTAGATGCAGAATCATTTCGATCTACTTGTCTCGGACGTGATGCCTATACACATGATCATACCTAGATATACTCATAATTATGCTCAATTCTGTTCACCCACCGTAGAATATCTATGCTCTTGAGAGAAGCCACTAGTGAAACCTATGGCCCCCGGGTCTATTGTCATCATATCAATCTCCATCACTTTATTATTTTCTTTGTTCTTACTTTGTTTTTTACTTTTCACTTTGCATCTCTATATCAAAAATACCAAAAATATTATTTATCATCTCTATCATATCTCACCCTCGTAAGTGACCGGGAAGGGATTGACGACCCCTAATCGCATTGGTTGCAAGTAGCTATCGTTTTGTGTAGGTACGATGGACTTGTGCGTAATCTCCTAGTGGATTGATACCTTGGTTCTAAAAAACTGAGAGAAATACTCACGCTACTTTATTGCATCGTCCTCTCCTCTCCGGGGAAATCCAACGCAGTGCTCAAGAGGTAGCAAGAAGAATTTCTGGCGCCGTTGCCGGGGAGTTTGCGCAAAAGTCAACCATACCAAGTACCCATCACAATCTCTATCTCTCGCATTACATTATTTGCCGCTCGTTTTCCTCTCCCCCACTTCACCCTTGCCATTTTATTCGCCCTCTCTTTCCCAATCTCCTCCTCTCTTTCCCTTTTGCCTTTTTCTGGTTTGCCTTTTTGTTTGCTTGTGTGTTGGATTACTTGTTTCCATGGCGCAAGATAATACCAAATTGTGTGACTTCTCGAATACCAATAATAATGATTTCCTTAGTACTCCGATTGCTCCTCTTAATAATGATGAGTCTTGTGAAATCAATACCGCTTTGCTGAATCTTGTTATGAAAGATCAATTCGTCGGCCTTCCTAGTGAAGATGCCGCTACTCATCTAAACAATTTTGTTGATTTGTGTGATATGCAAAAGAAAAAAGATACGGATAATAATATTGTCAAATTGAAGTTATTTCCGTTTTCACTTAGAGATCGTGCTAAAGTTTGGTTTTCGTCTTTGCCTAAAAATAGTATTGATTCTTGGAACAAGTGCAAATATGATTTTATCTCTAAGTATTTTCCTCCCGCTAAGATCATCACTCTTAGGAATGATATTATGAATTTTAAACAACTTGATCATGAGCATGTTGCCCAATCTTGGGAAAGAATGAAATTGATGCTTCGCAATTGCCCTACTCATGGTTTGAATTTATGGATGATCATACAAAAATTTTATGCCGGATTGAATTTTGCTTCTAGAAATCTTTTAGATTCGGTCGCGGGAGGCACGTTTATGGAAATTACGTTAGGAGATGCTACCAAATTACTTGATAATATTATGGATAATTATTCTCAATGGCACACTGAAAGATCTTCTAGTAAAAAAGTGCATGCTATAGAAGAAATCAATGTTTTGAGTGAAAAGATGGATGAACTTATGAAGATGTTTGCTACTAAAAATAATTCTCTTGATCCCAATGATATGCCTTTGTCCACTTTGATTGATAATAATAATGAATCTATTGATGTGAATTTTGTTGGTAGGAATAGTTTTGGAAATAACGCATATAGAGGAAATTTTAATCCTAGGCCTTATCCTAGTAATCCTTCTAATAATTATGGAAATTCCTATAAGAACTCTTATGGAAATTTTAATAAGATGCCCTCTGAATTTGATAGTAGTGTTAAAGAGTTTATGAATTCACAAAAGAATTTTAATGCTTTGCTTGAAGAGAAATTGCTTAAAGTTGATGATTTGGCTAGGAACATTGATAGAATTTCTATTGAAATTGATTCTTTAAAGCTTAGATCTATTCCTCCTAAGCATGATATCAATGAGTCCCGCAAAGCCATGGGAATTTCCATTGATGAGTGCAAAGAAAGAACCGCTAGGATACGTGCTTCCAAAGATGCTTTTATTAAAGCATGTTCTTACAATTCCTATGAAAATCAAGATGAAGATCTAAAAGTTATTGATGTGTCCCCTATTAAATCTTTTTTTGCAATATGAATGTTGATGAAACTGAATATGATCTTCCTTTACCTAGAAGGCGTTCTAAGAATAAGAGTTTCTAGATCTTGATGATGAAATTGATGAAAGTGGGATTGAAAGAAATAAAAAACTAGATGTTGCTAAACCCACTATTTTGGATCTCAAGGAATTTAATTATGAAAATTTCTCTTTGATTGGTTGTATTTCCTTGTTGCAATCCGTTCTAGATTCTCCTCATGCTTATAGTCAAAATAAGGCCTTTACCGAACACATTGTTGATGCCTTGATGCAATCTTATGAAGAAAAACTTGAGTTGAAAGTTTCTATCCCTAGAAAACTCTATGATGAGTGGGAACATACTATTAAAATTTAAAATTAAAGATTATGAGTTTCATGCTTTGTGTGATTTGGGTGCTAGTGTCTCCACTATTCCCAAAACTTTGTGTGATTTGCTAGATTTCCGTGACTTTGAAGATTGCTCTCTAAACTTGCATCTTGCGGATTCCACTATTAAAAAGCCTATGGGAAGAATTAATGATGTTCTTATTGTTGCAAGTAGGAATTATGTGCCCGTAGATTTTATCGTTCTTGATATAGATTGCCATCCTTCATGTCCTATTATTCTTGGTAGACCTTTCCTTAGAATGATTGGTGCAATTATTGATATGAAGGAAGGGAATATTAGATTCCAATTTCCCTTAAATAAGGGTATGGAACACTTCCATAGAAAGAAAATAAAATTACCTTATGAATCTATCATGAGAGCCACTTATGGATTGCCTACCAAAGATGGCAAAACCTAGATCTATCCTTGTTTTTATGCCTAGCTAGGGGCGTTAAACGATAGCGCTTGTTGGAAGGCAACCCAATTTTATTTTTTTGTTTTTTGTTTTTGCTTCTGTTTAGGAATAAATAATCCATCTATCCTGTGGTTAGATGTGGTTTTATGTTTTAATTAGTGTTTGTGCCAAGTAAAACCTAAAGGATAACTTACGATGATAGTTGATTTGATTCTGCTGAAAAACAGAAACTTTGCGCTCACGAGAAAAAATTCAATAAATCACAGAAACGTGATTTTGCATTGATTCTTTTTGCTGACGATCAATAAACAAATTTTCCAGTACTTCCTATTTTGGTAGAAGTTTTAGAGTTCTAGAAGTTTGCGTTAGTTACAGATTGCTACAGACTGTTCTGTTTTTGACAGATTCTGTTTTTCGTGTGTTGTTTCCTTATTTCAATGCATCTATGGCTAATAAATTAGTTTATAAACCATAAGGAAGTTGGAATACAGTAGGTTTAACACCAATATAAATAAATAATGAGTTCATTACAGTACCTTAAAGTAGTTTTTTTTGTTTTCTTTCACTAACGGAGCTCATGAGATTTCTATTGAGTTTCGTGTTGTGAAGTTTTCAAGTTTTGGGTGAATTCTTTTGATGGATTATGGAACAAGGAGTGGCAACAGCCTAAGCTTGGGTATGCCCATGGCACCCCAAGATAATCCAAGGACACCAAAAAGTTAAAGCTTGGGGATGCCCCGGAAGGCATCCCCTCTTTCGTCTACTTCCATCGGTAATTTACTTGGAGCTATATTTTTATTCACCACATGTTATGTGTTTTGCTTGGAGCGTCTTGTATTATTTGTGTCTTTGATTGTTAGTTTACCACAATCATCCTTGCTGTATACACCTTTAGAGAGATCCATACATGATTCGGAATTTGCTAGAATACTTTATGTGCTTCACTTATATCTTTTGAGCTTGATAGTTTTGCTCATAGTGCTTCACTTATATCTTTTGAGCTTGATAGTTTTGCTCATAGTGCTTCACTTATACCTTTTTGAGCGTGATAATTTTTTCTCTAGTGCTTCACATAGATCTTTTAGAGCACGGTGGTGGATTTGTTTTAAAGAAACTATTGATCTCTCATGTTTCACTTAGATTATTTTGAAAGTTGTTAATAGCATGGTAATTTGCTTAAAGATAATATACTTGGTATTCAAGATATGTGAAACTTTCTTTTGAGTGCGTTGAATAGTAAGATAAGTTTGATGCTTGATAATTGTTTTGAGATATGGAGGTGATAATATCAAAGCAATGCTAGTTGGGGTGATTATAAATTTAAAGAATGCTTGTGTTGAAGTTTGTGATTCCTGTAGCATGCACGTATGGTGAACCGCTTTGTGATGAAGTAGGGGCACAATTTTATTTATTGATTGTCTTCCTTATGAGTGGCGGTCAGGGACGAGAGATGGTCTTTTCCTACCAATCTATCCCCCTAGGAGTATGCGTGTAGTGCTTTGGTTTTTGATGACTTCTAAATTTTTGCAACAAGTGCATGAGTTCTTTTGATTAATGTTGAGTCCATGGATTGTACGCACCCTTTCACCCTTCCACCATTGCTAGCCTCTCTAATACCGCGCACTTTTCGCCGGTATCATACACCCACCATATACCTTCCTCAAAACAGCCACCATACCTACCTATCATGGCATTTCCATAGCCATTCCGAGATATATTGCCATGCAACTTTCCACCGTTCCGTTTATTATGACATGCTCCATCATTGTCATATTGCTTTTTGCATGAACATGTAGTTGACATTGTATTTGTGGCAAGGCCACCTTCATAATTATCATACATGTCGCTCTTGATTCATTGCATATCCCGGTACACCGCCGGAGGCATTCATATAGAGTCATATTTTGTTCTAAGTATTGAGTTGTAATTGTTGAGTTGTAAGAAAAATAAAAGTGTGATGATCATCATTATTAGAGCATTGTCCCAGTGAGGAAAGGATGATGGAGACTATGATTCCCCCATAAGTCGGGATGAGACTCCGGACGAAAAACAAGAGGCCAAAAAAAGAGAAAAGGCCCAAATAAAAAAAATAAAAAAAAATATGAGAGAAAAAGAGAGAAGGGACAATGCTACTATACTTTTACCACACTTGTGCTTCAAAGTAGCACCATGATCTTCATGATAGAGAGTCTCATATGTTGTCACTTTCATATACTAGTGGGAATTTTTCATTATAGAACTTGGCTTGTATATTCCAATGATGGGCTTCCTCAAAAGTGCCCTAGGTCTTCATGAGAAAACAAGTTGGATGCACACCCACTTAGTTTCTTTTGTTGAGCTTTCATATACTTATAGCTCTAGTGCATCCGTTGCATGGCAATCCCTACTCACTCACATCGATATCTATTGACGGGCATCTCCATAGCCCGTTGATACGCCTAGTTGTTGTGAGACTATCTCCTCCTTTTTTGTCTTCTCCACAACCACCATTCTATTCCACGTATAGTGCTATGTCCATGGCTCACGCTCATGTATTGCATGAAAGTTGAAAGAGTTTGAGATTACTAAAGTATGAAACAATTGTTTGCCTTGTCACCGGGGTTGTGCATGATTAAATACTTTGTGTGATGAAGATAAAGCAACAGCCATACTATATGATTTTGTCGGGATAACTTTCTTTAGCCATGCTATTTTGAGAAGACATGATTGCTTTGATTAGTATGCTTGAAGTATTATTACTTTTATATCAATATGAACTTTTGTCAGGAATCTTTCAGATATGAATATTCATGCCACAATTAAGAAGATTTACATTGAAATTATGGCAAAGTACCACTCCGCATCAAAAATTCTTTTTTTATCATTTACCTACTCGAGGACGAGCAGGAATTAAGCTTGGGGATGCCTGATACGTCTCCAACGTATATATAATTTTTGATTGCTCCATGCTACTTTATCTACTGTTTTGGACTATATTGGGCTTTATTTTCCACTTTTATATTATTTTTTAGACTAACCTATTAACCGGAGGCCCAGCACAGAAATTATATTACTTGCTGTTTTTATCATTTACCTACTCGAGGACGAGCAGGAATTATATTACTTGCTGTTTTTTGCCTATTTCAGTGTTTCGAAGAAACGGACTATCAAACAGAGTCCAAACGGAATGAAACCTTTGGGAACGTGATTTTCTCACCAAACGTGATCCAGGAGACTTGGACCCTACTCCAAGAAGTAACATAGGCGGTCACGAGGATGCTCCCCCCCTAGGGCGCGCCCCCTACCTCGTGGGCCCCCTGTTGCTCCACCGACGTACTCCTTCCTCCTATATATACCTACATACCCCCGACAGATCAAATACGGAGCCAAAAACCTAATTCCACCGCCGCAACTTTCTGTATCCACGAGATCCCATCTTGGGGCCTGTTCCGGAGCTCCGCCAGAGGGGGCATCTACATCAACACCATAGCCTCTCCGATGAAGTGTGAGTAGTTTACTTCAGACCATCGGGTCCATAGCTAGTATCTAGATGGCTTCTTCTCTCTTTTTGGATCTCAATACAATGTTCTCCCCCTCTCTCGTGGAGATCTATTCGATGTAATCTTCTTTTTGCGGTGTGTTTGTTGAGACCGATGAATTGTGGGTTTATGATCCAACTTATCTATGAATAATATTTGAATCTTCTCTGAATTCTTTTATGTATGATTGAGTTATCTTTGCAAGTCTCTTCGAATTATCCATTTGGTTTGGCCAACTAGATTGGTAGTTCTTGCAATGGGAGAGGTGTTTAGCTTTGGGTTCGATCTTGCGGTGTCCTTACCCAGTGACAGAAAGGGTTGCAAGGCACGTATTGTATTGTTGCCATCGAGGATAACAAGATGGGGTTTTTATCATATTGCATGAATTTATCCCTCTACATCAAGTCATCTTGCTTAAGGTGTTACTCTGTTTTTAACTTAATACTCTAGATGCATGCTAGATAGCGGTCGATGAGTGGAGTAATAGTAGTAGATACAGAATCGTTTCGATCTACTTGTCTCAGACATGATGCCTATACACATGATAATACCAAGATATACTCATAATTATGATCAATTCTGTCAATTGCTCAATAGTAATTTGTTCACCCACCGTAAAATATCTATGCTCTTGAGAGAAGCCACTAGTGAAACCTATGGCCCCTGGGTCTATTGTCATCATATCAATCTCCATTACTTTATTATTTGCTTTGTTCTTACTTTGCTTTTTACTTTTCACTTTGCATCTCTATATCAAAAATACCAAAAATATTATTTATCATCTCTATCAGATCTCACCCTCGTAAGTGACCGTGAAGGGATTGACAACCCCTAATCGCGTTGGTTGCAAGTAGCTATCATTTTGTGTAGGTACGAGGGACTCGTGCATAATGTCCTACTGGATTGATACCTTGGTTCTCAAAAACTGAGGGAAATACTTACGCTACTTTACTGCATCATCCTCTCCTCTTCGGGGAAGTCCAACGCAGTGCTCAAGAGGTAGCATGGAGCGGTTTGGTTTGGGTGGTGCTAGGGTGGAGCAATTTATAGATGTTTATAAGGAAACATTGATTAGAAAATCCGTCTATGAATCAACCGAGATGATCACAATCAGAAAATAAAATATTTTGGAATCAGATTTATGATTGATACGTCTCCGTCGTATCTATAATTTTTGATTGTTCCACGCCAATATTCTTCAACTTTCATATACTTTTGGCAACTTTTTATACTATTTTGGGACTAACATATTGATCCACTGCCCAGTGCTAGTTCCCGTCTGTTGCATGTCTTATGTTTCGCAGAAAACCAATATCAAACGGAATCCAAATGGGATAAAAACGGATTGAGAATTTTTTTCGAATATTTGGAATTTTCCGAAGGAAGAATCAACGCGAAACGGTGTCCGGGGTGGCCACGAGACAGGGGGGCGCGCCCTCCCCCCCTGGGCGCTGCATGGACTCTCATGGGCCACCCGTAAGGCAGTTGACGCTCTTATTTTGCCGAAAGAAAGCTAATTTTATGAGAAAAATCTGGGCGAAAGATTCACCCCAATCGGAGTTACGAATCTCCAAATATAAAGGAAACGGTGAAGGGGCAGAAACACAAAACGCAGAAACAGAGAGATAGATCCAATCTCAGAGGGGCTCTCGCCCCTCCCACGCCATGGGAGGCAAGGACCAGAGGGGAAACCCTTCTCCCATCTAGGGAGGAGGTCAAGGAAGAAGAAGAAGAAGGGGCCCTCTCTCCCCCTTGCTTCCGGTGGCGCCGGAGCGCTGCCGAGGACCATCATCATCACCGCGATCTTCACCAACACCTCCATCATCTTCACCAGCATCTTCATCACCTTCCCCCTTCTATATCCAGCCGTCCACTCTCCCGCAACCCGCTGTACCCTCTACTTGAACATGGTGCTTTATGCTTCATATTATTTTCCAATGATGTGTTGCCATCCTATGATGTCTGAGTAGATTTTCGTTGTCCTACCGATGATGGATGAATTGCTATGATTGGTTTGAGTTGCATGTTCTATTATTGGTGCTGTCCTATGGTGCCCTCCGTGTCGTGCAAGCATGAGGGATTCCCACTGTAGGGTGTTGCAATGCGTTCATGATTCGCTGATAGTGGGTTGCGTCAGTGACTGAAACACAAACCCGAGTAATGGGATTGTTGCGTATGGGATAAAGGGGACTTGATACTTTAATGCTATGGTTGGGTTTTACCTTAATGATCTTTAGTAGTTGCGGATGCTTGCTAGAGTTCCAATCATAAGTGCATATGATCTAAGAAGAGAAAGTATGTTAGCTTATGCCTCTCCCTCAAATAGAATTGCAATAGTGATTACCGGTCTAGTAACATAGTCAATTGCTTAGGGACAAATTCACAACTCCTACCACCACTTTTCCACACTCGCTATATTTACTTTCTTGCATCTTTATCTAAACATCCCCTAGCTTTTATTTACATGTTCTTTATGTTGGAAATATGCCCTAGAGGCAATATAAAAAGGATTATTATCATATTTCCTTGTTCGTGATAATTGTCTTTTATTCATGCTACAATTGTATTATCCGGAAATTGTAATGCACCTGTGAATACATAGACCACAATATGTCCCTAGCGAGCCTCTAGTTGACTAGCTCATTGATCAAGAGATAGTCATGGTTTCCTGACTATGGACATTGGGTGTCATTGATAACGGGATCACAACATTAGGAGAATGATGTGATGGACAAGACCCAATCCTAAGCATAGCACAAGATCGTGTAGTTCGTTTTGCTAAACCTTTTCCAATGTCAAGTATCCTTTCCCTAGACCATGAGATCGTGTAACTCTCGGATACTGTAGGAGTGCTTTGGGTGTACCAAACGTCACAACGTAACTAGGTGGCTATAAAGGTGCACTACAGGTATCTCCGAAAGTGTCTGTTGGGTTGACACGGATCGAGACTGGGATTTGTCACTCCGTATGACGGAGAGGTATCTCTGGGCCCACTCGATAATGCATCATCATAATGAGCTCAAAGTGACCAAGTGTCTGGTCACGGGATCATGCATTAAGGTATGAGTAAAGTGACTTGCCGGTAACGAGATTGAACGAGGTATTGGGATACCGAAGATCGAATCTCGGGCAAGTAACATACCGATTGACAAAGGGAATTGTATACGGGGTTGCTTGAATTCTCGACATCGTGGTTCATCTGATGAGATCATCGAGGAGCATGTGGGAGCCAACATGGGTATCCAAATCCCGCTGTTGGTTATTGACCAGAGAGCCGTCTCGGTCATGTCTACATGTCTCCCGAACCCGTAGGGTCTATACACTTAAGGTTCGGTGACGCTAGGGTTGTAAAGATATTAGTATGCAGGAAATCGGAAGTTGTTCGTAGGCCCGGATGAGATCCCGAACGTCATGAGGAGTTCCGAAATGGTCCGGAGGTAAAGAATTATATATGGGAAGTCGAGTTTCGGCCATCGGGAAAGTTTCGGGGGTCACCGGTATTGTACCGGGACCACCGGAAGGGTCCCGGGGGTCCACCGGGTGGGGCCACCCACCCCGGAGGGCCCCATGGGCTGAAGTGGGAGGGGAACCAGCCCCTGGTGGGCTGGTGCGCCCCCCCCCCCCCCGGGTCCCCCTCTGCGCCTAGAGTTGGGAACCCTAGGGGAGGGGGCGCCTCCACTTGCCTTGGGGGGCAAGTTTCCCCCCTTGGCCGCCACCCCCCCAGGAGATCCCATCTCCTTGGGCCGGCGCCCCCCTGGGGTCCCTATATAAAGAGGGGGGTGGGAGGGCATCCGCACCCTGACACCTGGCGCCTCCCTTCCCCCCTTGCTACACCTCTCCCTCCCGTAGTCGCTTGGCGAAGCCCTGCCGGATCCCTGCTGCATCCACCACCACGCCGTCATGCTGCTGGATCTTCATCAAACTCTCCTTCCCTCTTGCTGGATCAAGAAGGAGGAGACGTCACACTGACCGTACGAGTGTTGAACGCAGAGGTGCCGTCCCGGCGCTAGGATCTCTGGTGATTTGGATCACGACGAGTACGACTCCCTCAACCCCGTTCTCTTGAACGCTTCCGCTCGTGATCTACAAGGGTATGTAGATGCACTCCTCTCTCTCGTTGCTAGATGAACTCATAGATTGATCTTGGTGAACGTAGGAAAATTTTTATTTTATGCAACGTTCCCCAACAGTGGTATCAGAGCCCGGTTTATGAGTAGTTCTCTATTGCACAAGTAGAACACAAATCTGTTGTGGGCGTAGATGTTGTTAACTTTCTTGCCACTACTAGTCTTATTTTGCTTTAGCGGTATTGTGGGATGAAGCGTCCCGGACCGACCTTACACGTACGCTTATGTGAGACAGGTTCCACCGACTGACATGCACTAGTTCCATAAGGTGGCTAGCGGGTGTCTGTCTCTCCCACTTTAGTTGGAGCGGGTTCGATGAAAAGGGTCCTTATGAAGGGTAAATAGAAGTTGACAAATCATGTTGTGGTTATTCATAGGTACGAAAATGTTCTTGCTAGAACCCTATTGCAGCCACGTAAAAGATGCAACAACAATTAGAGGACGTCTAACTTGTTTTTGCAGCAATTGCTTTGTGATGTGATATGGCCGAAAGTTGTGATGAATGATGAATGATATATTGTGATGTATGAGATCATGTTCTTGTAGTAGGAATCACGACTTGCATGTCGACGAGTATGACAACCAGCAGGAGCCATAGGAGTTGTCTTAATTATTTTATGACCTGCGTGTCAATGATTTAACGCCATGTAATTACTTTACTTTATTGCTAAACCGTTAGCCATAGTAGTAGAAGTAATAGTTGGCGAGCAACTTCATGGAGACACGATGATGGAGATCATGATGATAGAGATCATGGTGTCATGCCGGTGATGAAGATGATCATGGAGCCCCGAAGATGGAGATCAAAGGAGCTATATGATATTGGCCATATCATGTTACTACTATATAATTGCATGTGATGTTTATTATGTTTATGCATCTTGTTTACTTAGAACGACGGTAGTAAATAAGATGATCCCTCATAATAATTTCAAGAAAGTGTTCCCCCTAACTATGCGTCGTTGCTAAAGTTTGTCGTTTTGAAGCACCACGTGATGATCGGGTGTGATAGATTCCTACGTTCACATACAACGGGTGTAAGACAGTTTTACACATGCAAAAACATTTAGGTTAACTTGACGAGCCTAGCATGTCCAGACATGGCCTCGGAACACAGAGACCGAAAGGTCAAACATGAGTCGTATGGAAGATACGATCAACATGGAGATGTTCACCGATGATGATTAATCCGTCTCATGTGATGATCGGACACGGCCTAGTCGACTCGGATCATGTGACACTTAGATGACTAGAGGGATGTCAAATCTAAGTGGGAGTTCATTAAATAATTTGATTAGATGAACTTAATTATCATGAACTTAGTCTAAAATCTTTGCAAAAATGTCTTGTAGATCAAATGGCCAATGCTCATGTCAACATGAACTTCAACGCGTTCCTAGAGAAAACCAAGCTGAAAGATGATGGCAGCAACTATACGGACTGGGTCCAGAACATGAGGATCATCCTCATAGCTGCCAAGAAAGCATATGTCCTAGAAGGACCGCTAGGTGAAGCACCCATCCCAGAGAACCAAGACGTTATGAATGCTTGGCAGTCACGTGCTGATGATTACTCCCTCGTTCAGTGCGACATGCTTTACAGCTTAGAACCGGGGCTCCAAAAGCATTTTGAGCAACACGGAGCATATGAGATGTTCGAGGAGCTGAAATGGTTTTCCAAGCTCATGCCCGGGTCGAGAGATATGAAGTCTCCGACAAGTTCTATAGTTGTAAGATGGAGGAAAATAGTTTTGTCAGTGAGCACATACTCAAAATGTCTGGGTTGCACAACCGCCTGTCCCAGCTGGACATTAACCTCCCGGACGAGGCGGTCATTGACAGAATCCTTCAGTCGCTCCCACCGAGCTACAAGAGCTTTGTGATGAACTACAATATGCAGGGGATGGTGAAAACTATTCCTGAGGTAATTTCAATGCTGAAGTCGGCAGAGGTAGAAATCAAGAAAGAACATCAAGTGTTGATGGTTAATAAAACCACCAAGTTCAAGAAGGGCAAGGGTAAGAAGAACTTCAAGAAGGACGGAAAAGATGTTGCCACGCCCGGTAAGCCAGTTGCCGGGAAGAAGTCAAAGAATGGACCCAAGCCTGAGACTGAGTGCTTTTATTGCAAAGAGAAGGGTCACTGGAAGCGGAACTGCCCCAAATACTTAGCGGACAAGAAGGCCGGCAACAGTAAAGGTATATGTGATATACATGTAATTGATGTGTACCTTACCAGTACTCATAGTAACTCCTGGGTATTTGATACCGGTGCCATTGCTCATATTTGTAACTCACGGCAGGAGCTGCGGAATAAGTGGAGACTGGCGAAGGACGAGGTGACGATGCGCGTCGGGAATGGTTCCAAGGTCGATGTGATCGCCGTCGGCATGCTACCTCTATATTTACCCACGAGATTAGTTTTAAACCTCAATAATTGTTATTTAGTGCCAATTTTGAGCATGAACATTGTATCTAGATCTCGTTTAATACGAGATGGCTAATCATTTAAATCCGAGAATAATGGTTGTTCTATTTATATGAGAGATATGTTTTATGGTCATGCCCCGATGGTCAATGGTTTATTCTTAATGAATCTCGAACGTAATATTACACATATTCATAGTGTGAATACCAAAAGATGTAAAGTTGATAATGATAGTCCCACATACTTGTGGCACTCCCGCCTTGGTCACATTGGTGTCAAGCGCATGAAGAAGCTCCATGCTAATGGACTTTTAGAGTCTCTCAATTATGAATCATTTGACACATGCGAACCATGCCTCATGGACAAAATGACCAAGACTCCGTTCTCCGGAACAATGGAGCGGGCAACCAACTTATTAGAAATCATACATACTGATGTGTGTGGTCCAATGAGCGTTGAGGCTCGCGGAGGATATCGTTATGTTCTCACTCTTACTGATGACTTAAGTAGATATGGGTATGTCTACTTGATGAAACACAAGTCTGAGACCTTTGAAAAGTTTAAGGAATTTCAGAATGAAGTAGAGAATCAACGTGACCGAAAAATAAAGTTCTTACGATCAGATCGTGGAGGAGAATATTTAAGTCACGAATTTGGTACGCACTTAAGGAAATGTGGAATTGTTTCACAACTCACGCCGCCTAGAACACCTCAGCGTAACGGTGTGTCTGAACGTCGTAATCGTACTCAATTAGATATGGTATGATCTATGATGTCTCTTACCGATTTACTGCTATCATTTTGGGGATACTCTCTAGACACAGCTACATTCACTTTAAATAGGGCTTCGTCTAAATCCATTGAGACGACACCGTATGAATTATGGTTTGGGAATAAACCTAAGCTGTCGTTTCTAAAAGTTTGGGGATGCGATGCTTATGTCAAGAAACTTCAACCTGAAAAGCTCGAACCCAAGTCGGAAAAATGCGTCTTCATAGAATACCCTAAGGAAACCATTGGGTATACCTTCTACCTTAGATCCCAAGGCAAGATCTTTGTTGCCAAGAACGGATCCTCTCTGGAAAAGCAGTTTCTCTCGAAAGGAGTAAGTGGGAGGAAAGTAGAACTCGATGAAGTACAACCTCTTGAACCGGAAAGTAGTGCAGCTCAGGAAAATGTTCCTGTGGTGCCTACACCGACTAGGGAGGACATTAATGATGATGATCTAGGTACTTCGGATCAAGTTGCTACTAAACTTCGTAGGTCCACAAGGACACGCTCCACACCAGAGTGGTATGGCAACCCTGTCCTGGAAATCATGTTGTTAGACAACGGTGAACCTTCGAACTATGAAGAAGCGATGGCGGGCCCAGATTCTAACAAATGGATTGAAGCCATGCAATCCGAGATAGAATCCATGTATGAAAACAAAGTATGGACTTTGACAGACTTGCCCGATGATCGGCGAGCGATAGAAAACAAATGGATCTTTAAGAAGAAGACGGACGCGGATGGTAATGTCACCATCTATAAAGCTTGACTTGTCGCTAAGGGTTATCGGCAAGTTAAGGGGGTTGACTACGATGAGACTTTCTCTACCGTAGCGAAGCTGAAGTCCGTCCGAATCATGTTAGCAATTGCCGCATACTATGATTATGAGATATGGCAGATGGACGTCAAAACGGCATTCCTTAACGGCTAACTTAAGGAAGAAATGTATATGATACAGCCGGAAGGTTTTGTCGATCCTAAGAATGCTAACAAGGTATGCAAGCTCCAGCGATCCATTTATGGGCTGGTGTAAGCATGTCGGAGTTGGAACATTCGCTTTGATGAGATGATCAAAGTGTTTGGGTTTATGCAGACTTATGGAGAAGCCTGCGTTTACAAGAAAGTGAGTGGGAGCTCTGTATCATTTCTCATATTATATGTAGATGACATACTTTTGATGGGAAATGATATAGAACTTTTGGACAGCATTAAGGCCTACATGAATAAGTGTTTTTCAATGAAGGACCTTGGAGAAGCTTCTTACATATTAGGCATCAAGATCTATAGGGATAGATCGAGACACCTCATAGGTGTATCACAAAGCACATACCTTGATAAGATATTGAAGAAGGTCAATATGGATCAGTCCAAGAAAGGGTTCTAGCTTGTGTTGCAAGGTGTGAGATTGAGCTCGGCTCAATGCCCGACCACGGCAGAAGATAAAGAAGAGATGAGTGTCATCCCCTATGCCTCAGCAATAGGATATATTATGTATGCCATGCTGTGTACCAGACCTGATATAAACCTTGCCGTAAGTTTGGTAGGAAGGTACCAAAGTAATCCTGGCAAGGAACACTGGACAACGGTCAAGAATATCCTGAAGTACCTGAAAAGGACAAAGGACATGTTTCTCGTCTATGGAGGTGACGAAGAGCTCGTTGTAAAGGGTTACGTCGACGCTAGCTTCGACACAGATCTGGATGACTCTATGTCACAAATCGGATACGTGTATATGTTGAATCGTGGAGTAGTAAGCTGGTGCAGTTGCAAGCAGAGCATCGTGGCGGGATCTACATGTGAAGCGGAGTACATGGCAGCCTCGGAGGCAGCGCATGAAGCAATATGGATGAAGGAGTTCATCACCGACCTAGGAGTCATACCCAATGTGTCGGGGCCAATCACTCTCTTCTGTGATAACACTGGAGCTATTGCCCTTGCCAAGGAGCCCAGGTTTCTCAAGAAGACCAAGCACATCAAGCGTCGTTCCAACTCCATTCGTGAAAATGTTCAAGATGGAGACATAGATATTTCCAAAGTACACACGGATCTGAATGTCGCAGATCCGTTGACTAAACCTCTTCCCCGAGAAAAACATGATCAACATCAGAACTCTATGGGTGTTCGATTCATCACAATGTAACTAGATTATTGACTCTAGTGCAAGTGGGAGACTGTTGGAAATATGCCCTAGACGCAATAATAAAAGGATTATTATTATATTTCCTTGTTCATGATAATTGTCTTTTATTCATGCTACAATTGTATTATCCGGAAATTGTAATGCACGTGTGAATACATAGACCACAACATGTCCCTAGTGAGCCTCTAGTTGACTAGCTCGTTGATCAATAGATAGTCATGGTTTCCTGACTATGGACATTGGATGTCATTGATAACGGGATCACATCATTAGGAGAATGATGTGATGGACAAGACCCAATCCTAAGCATAACACAAGATCGTGTAGTTCGTTTTGCTAGAGCTTTTCCAATGTCAAGTATCCTTTCCTTAGACCATGAGATCGTGTAATTCCCGGATACCGTAGGAGTGCTTTGGGTGTACCAAACGTCACAACGTAACTGGGTGGCTATAAAGGTGCACTACAGGTATCCCCGAAAGTGTCTGTTGGGTTGACACGGATCGAGACTGGGATTTGTCACTCCGTATGACGGAGATGTATCTCTGGGCCCACTCGGTAATGCATGATCATAATGAGCTCAAAGTGACCAAGTGTCTGGTCACGCGATCATGCATTACGGTACGAGTAAAGTGACTTGCCGGTAACGAGATTGAACGAGGTATTGGGATACCGACGATCGAATCTCGGGCAAGTAACATACAGATTGACAAAGGGAATTGTATATGGGGTTGCTTGAATCCTTGACATCGTGGTTCATCCGATGAGATTATCAAGGAGCATGTGGGAGCCAACATGGGTATCCAGATCCCGCTGTTGGTTATTGACCAGAGAGCCGTCTCGGTCATGTCTACGTGTCTCCCGAACCCGTAGGGTCAATACACTTAAGGTTCGGTGACGCTAGGGTTGTAAAGATATTAGTATGCAGCAAAACGAAAGGTGTTCGGAGTCCCGGATGAGATCCCGGACGTCACGAGGAGTTCCGAAATGGTCCGGAGGTAAAGAATTATATATGGGAAGTCGAGTTTCAGCCATCGGGAAAGTTTCGAGGGTCACCGGTATTGTACCGGGACCACCGGAAGGGTCCCGGGGGTCCACCGGGTGGGGCCACCCATCCTGAAGGGCCCCATGGGCTGAAGTGGGAGGGGAACCAGCCCCTGGTGGGCTGGTCCGGAGGTAAAGAATTATATATGGGAAGTCGAGTTTCAGCCATCGGGAAAGTTTCGAGGGTCACCGGTATTGTACCGGGACCACCGGAAGGGTCCCGGGGGTCC